>NW_027635168.1:0-34298 GCF_949748355.1 Melanostigma gelatinosum | reverse complement strand
TCCAAAGTAACTAAAAAAATATTTTTTTTTCCAAAGAAACTAAAAAAATATTTTTTTTTCCAAAGTAACTAAAAAAATATTTTTTTTTCCAAAGTAACTAAAAAATATTTTTTTTTCCAAAGTAACTAAAAAAATATTTTTTTCCCAAAGTAACTAAAAAAATATTTTTTTTTCCAAAGTAACTAAAAAAATATTTTTTTTTCCAAAGTAACTAAAAAAATATTTTTTTTTCCAAAGTAACTAAAAAAATATTTTTTTTTCCAAAGTAACTAAAAAAATATTTTTTTTTCCAAAGTAACTAAAAAAATATTTTTTTTCCAAAGTAACTAAAAAATATTTTTTTTCCAAAGAAACTAAAAAAATATTTTTTTTCCCAAAGTAACTAAAAAAATATTTTTTTTTCCAAGTAACTAAAAAAATATTTTTTTTCCAAAGTAACTAAAAAAATATTTTTTTTTCCAAAGTAACTAAAAAAATATTTTTTTTCCAAGTAACTAAAAAAATATTTTTTTTTCCAAAGTAACTAAAAAAATATTTTTTTTCCAAAGTAACTAAAAAAATATTTTTTTTTCCAAAGAAACTAAAAAAATATTTTTTTTCCCAAAGTAACTAAAAAATTATTTTTTTTTCCAAAGAAACTAAAAAAATATTTTTTTTTCCAAAGTAACTAAAAAAATTTTTTTTTCCAAAGTAACTAAAAAAATATTTTTTTTTCCAAAGAAACTAAAAAAATATTTTTTTTTCCAAAGTAACTAAAAAAATATTTTTTTTTCCAAAGTAACTAAAAAAATATTTTTTTTTCCAAAGTAACTAAAAAAATATTTTTTTTTTCCAAAGTAACTAAAAAATATTTTTTTTTCCAAAGTAACTAAAAAATATTTTTTTTTCCAAAGTAACTAAAAAATATTTTTTTTTCCAAAGTAACTAAAAAATATTTTTTTTCCAAAGTAACTAAAAAATATTTTTTTTCCAAAGTAACTAAAAAAAATATTTTTTTTCCAAAGTAACTAAAAAAATATTTTTTTTTCCAAAGTAACTAAAAAAATATTTTTTTTCCAAAGTAACTAAAAAAATATTTTTTTTTCCAAAGAAACTAAAAAAATATTTTTTTTCCAAAGTAACTAAAAAAATATTTTTTTTTCCAAAGTAACTAAAAAAATATTTTTTTTTCCAAGTAACTAAAAAAATATTTTTTTTTCCAAAGTAACTAAAAAAATATTTTTTTTTTCCAAAGTAACTAAAAAAATTTTTTTTTCCAAAGTAACTAAAAAAATATTTTTTTTCCAAAGTAACTAAAAAAATATTTTTTTTTCCAAAGTAACTAAAAAAAATTTTTTTTTTTCCAAAGTAACTAAAAAAATATTTTTTTTTCCAAAGTAACTAAAAAATATTTTTTTTCCAAAGTAACTAAAAAAATATTTTTTTTTCCAAAGTAACTAAAAAAATATATTTTTTTCCAAAGTAACTAAAAAAATATTTTTTTTTCCAAAGAAACTAAAAAAATATTTTTTTTTCCAAAGAAACTAAAAAAAATATTTTTTTTCCAAAGTAACTAAAAAAAAATTTTTTTTTCCAAAGAAACTAAAAAATATTTTTTTTTCCAAAGTAACTAAAAAATATTTTTTTTCCCAAAGTAACTAAAAAAATATTTTTTTTTCCAAAGTAACTAAAAAATATTTTTTTTTCCAAAGTAACTAAAAAAATATATTTTTTTCCAAAGTAACTAAAAAAATATTTTTTTTCCAAAGTAACTAAAAAATATTTTTTTTTCCAAAGAAACTAAAAAATATTTTTTTTTCCAAAGTAACTAAAAAAATGTTTTTTTCCAAAGTAACTAAAAAAAATGTTTTTTTTCCAAAGTAACTAAAAAAAAAAAAAATTTCCAAAGAAACTAAAAAAATATTTTTTTTTCCAAAGTAACTAAAACATTTTTTTTTCCAAAGAAACTAAAAAATATTTTTTTTTCCAAAGTAACTAAAAAATATATTTTTTTCCAAAGAAACTAAAAAAATTTTTTTTTTTCCAAAGTAACTAAAAAAATTTTTTTTCCCAAAGTAACTAAAAAAATATATTTTTTTCCAAAGAAACTAAAAAAATATTTTTTTTCCAAAGTAACTAAAAAAATATTTTTTTTCCAAAGAAACTAAAAAAATATTTTTTTTCCAAAGTAACTAAAAAAATATATTTTTTTCCAAAGTAACTAAAAAAATATTTTTTTTCCAAAGTAACTAAAAAAATATTTTTTTTTCCAAAGTAACTAAAAAAATATTTTTTTTTCCAAAGTAACTAAAAAAATATTTTTTTTCCCAAAGAAACTAAAAAAATATTTTTTTTTCCAAAGTAACTAAATTTTTTTTTTTTTTTTCCCAAAGAAACTAAAAAAATATTTTTTTTTCCAAAGTAACTAAAAAAAATTTTTTTTCCAAAGTAACTAAAAAAATATTTTTTTTTCCAAAGTAACTAAAAAAATATTTTTTTTCAAAGTAACTAAAAAATATTTTTTTTCCCAAAGAAACTAAAAAATATTTTTTTTTCCAAAGTAACTAAAAAATATATTTTTTTCCAAAGAAACTAAAAAAATATTTTTTTTCCCAAAGTAACTAAAAAATATTTTTTTTCCAAAGTAACTAAAAAAATATTTTTTTTCCAAAGTAACTAAAAAAATATTTTTTTTTCCAAAGTAACTAAAAAATATTTTTTTTTCCAAAGTAACTAAAAAAATATTTTTTTTTCCAAAGTAACTAAAAAAATATTTTTTTTTCCAAAGAAACTAAAAAAATATTTTTTTTTCCAAAGTAACTAAAAAAATATTTTTTTTCCAAAGTAACTAAAAAAATATTTTTTTTTCCAAAGTAACTAAAAAAATATTTTTTTTTCCAAAGTAACTAAAAAAATATTTTTGTTTCCAAAGTAACTAAAAAAATATTTTTTTTTCCAAAGTAACTAAAAAAACATTTTTTTTTCCAAAGTAACTAAAAAAATATTTTTTTTTCCAAAGAAACTAAAAAAATATTTTTTTTTCCAAAGTAACTAAAAAAAATTTTTTTTTCCAAAGAAACTAAAAAAAATTTTTTTTTTCCAAAGTAACTAAAAAATATTTTTTTTCCCAAAGTAACTAAAAAAATATTTTTTTTTCCAAAGAAACTAAAAAAATATTTTTTTTTCCAAAGTAACTAAAAAATATTTTTTTTCCCAAAGAAACTAAAAAAATATTTTTTTTTTCCAAAGTAACTAAAAAAATATTTTTTTTTCCAAAGTAACTAAAAAAATATTTTTGTTTCCAAAGTAACTAAAAAAATATTTTTTTTTCCAAAGTAACTAAAAAATTTTTTTTTTTCCAAAGTAACTAAAAAAATATTTTTTTTTCCAAAGAAACTAAAAAAATATTTTTTTTTCCAAAGTAACTAAAAAAAAATTTTTTTTCCAAAGAAACTAAAAAAATATTTTTTTTTCCAAAGTAACTAAAAAATATTTTTTTTCCCAAAGTAACTAAAAAAATATTTTTTTTTCCAAAGAAACTAAAAAAATATTTTTTTTTCCAAAGTAACTAAAAAAATATTTTTTTTCCCAAAGAAACTAAAAAAATATTTTTTTTTCCAAAGTAACTAAAAAAAATTTTTTTTTTCCAAAGTAACTAAAAAAATATTTTTTTTTCCAAAGTAACTAAAAAATTTTTTTTTTTCCAAAGTAACTAAAAATTTTTTTTTTTCCAAAGTAACTAAAAAATATTTTTTTTCCAAAGTAACTAAAAAAATATTTTTTTTTCCAAAGTAACTAAAAAAATATTTTTTTTCCCAAAGAAACTAAAAAAATATATTTTTTTCCAAAGTAACTAAAAAAATATTTTTTTTCCAAAGAAACTAAAAAAATATCTTTTTTTCCAAAGTAACTAAAAAAAATTTTTTTTTCCAAAGTAACTAAAAAAATATTTTTTTTTGCAAAGTAACTAAAAAAATATTTTTTTTTCCAAAGTAACTAAAAAAATATTTTTTTTTCCAAAGTAACTAAAAAAATATTTTTTTTTCCAAAGTAACTAAAAAAATATTTTTTTTTCCAAAGTAACTAAAAAAATATTTTTTTTTCCAAAGTAACTAAAAAAATATTTTTTTTTCCAAAGAAACTAAAAAAATATTTTTTTTTCCAAAGTAACTAAAAAAATATTTTTTTTTCCAAAGTAACTAAAAAAATATTTTTTTTTCCAAAGTAACTAAAAAAATATTTTTTTTTCCAAAGTAACTAAAAAAATATTTTTGTTTCCAAAGTAACTAAAAAAATTTTTTTTTTTCCAAAGTAACTAAAAAAATATTTTTTTTTCCAAAGTAACTAAAAAAATATTTTTTTTTCCAAAGTAACTAAAAAAATATTTTTTTTTCCAAAGTAACTAAAAAATATTTTTTTTTCCAAAGTAACTAAAAAATATTTTTTTTTCCAAAGTAACTAAAAAAATATTTTTTTTTCCAAAGTAACTAAAAAAATATTTTTTTTTCCAAAGTAACTAAAAAAATATTTTTTTTCCAAAGAAACTAAAAAAATATTTTTTTTTCCAAAGTAACTAAAAAAATATTTTTTTTTCCAAAGTAACTAAAAAAATATTTTTTTTCCCAAAGTAACTAAAAAAATATTTTTTTTCCCAAAGAAACTAAAAAAATATTTTTTTTTCCAAAGTAACTAAAAAAAATTTTTTTTTTCCAAAGAAACTAAAAAAATATTTTTTTTTTCCAAAGTAACTAAAAAAATATTTTTTTTTCCAAAGTAACTAAAAAAATATTTTTTTTTCCAAAGTAACTAAAAAAATATTTTTTTTTCCAAAGTAACTAAAAAATATATTTTTTTCCAAAGTAACTAAAAAAATATTTTTTTTCCAAAGTAACTAAAAAATTATTTTTTTTTCCAAAGAAACTAAAAAAATATTTTTTTTCCAAAGTAACTAAAAAAATATTTTTTTTTCCAAAGTAACTAAAAAAATATTTTTTTTCCAAAGAAACTAAAAAAATATTTTTTTTTCCAAAGTAACTAAAAAATATTTTTTTTTCCAAAGTAACTAAAAAAATATTTTTTTTTCCAAAGTAACTAAAAAATATTTTTTTTCCCAAAGAAACTAAAAAAATATTTTTTTTTTCCAAAGAAACTAAAAAAATATTTTTTTTCCAAAGTAACTAAAAAAATATTTTTTTTTCCAAAGTAACTAAAAAATATTTTTTTTTCCAAAGTAACTAAAAAAATATTTTTTTTTCCAAAGTAACTAAAGAAATATTTTTTTTTCCAAAGTAACTAAAAAAATATTTTTTTTTCCAAAGTAACTAAAAAAATATATTTTTTTCCAAAGTAACTAAAAATATATATTTTTTCCAAAGTAACTAAAAAAATATTTTTTTTTCCAAAGAAACTAAAAAAATATATTTTTTTTCCAAAGTAACTAAAAAAATATATTTTTTTCCAAAGTAACTAAAAAAATATTTTTTTCCAAAGTAACTAAAAAAATATTTTTTTTCCAAAGAAACTAAAAAAATATTTTTTTTCCAAAGTAACTAAAAAAATTTTTTTTTTCCAAAGTAACTAAAAAATTTTTTTTTTTTCCAAAGTAACTAAAAAAATATTTTTTTTTCCAAAGTAACTAAAAAAATATTTTTTTTTCCAAAGTAACTAAAAAATATTTTTTTTCCCAAAGAAACTAAAAAAATATATTTTTTTCCAAAGTAACTAAAAAAAATATTTTTTTTCCAAAGAAACTAAAAAAATATCTTTTTTTCCAAAGTAACTAAAAAAAATTTTTTTTTCCAAAGTAACTAAAAAAATATTTTTTTTTGCAAAGTAACTAAAAAAATATTTTTTTTTCCAAAGTAACTAAAAAAATATTTTTTTTTCCAAAGTAACTAAAAAAATATTTTTTTTTCCAAAGTAACTAAAAAAATATTTTTTTTTCCAAAGTAACTAAAAAAATATTTTTTTTTCCAAAGTAACTAAAAAAATATTTTTTTTTCCAAAGAAACTAAAAAAATATTTTTTTTTCCAAAGTAACTAAAAAAATATTTTTTTTTCCAAAGTAACTAAAAAAATATTTTTTTTTCCAAAGTAACTAAAAAAATATTTTTTTTTCCAAAGTAACTAAAAAAATATTTTTGTTTCCAAAGTAACTAAAAAAATATTTTTTTTTCCAAAGTAACTAAAAAATATTTTTTTTTCCAAAGTAACTAAAAAATATTTTTTTTTCCAAAGTAACTAAAAAAATATTTTTTTTTCCAAAGTAACTAAAAAATATTTTTTTTTCCAAAGTAACTAAAAAAATATTTTTTTTTTCCAAAGTAACTAAAAAAATATTTTTTTTTCCAAAGTAACTAAAAAAATATTTTTTTTTCCAAAGTAACTAAAAAAATATTTTTTTTCCAAAGAAACTAAAAAATATTTTTTTTTCCAAAGTAACTAAAAAAATATTTTTTTTCCAAAGTAACTAAAAAAATATTTTTTTTCCCAAAGTAACTAAAAAAATATTTTTTTTCCCAAAGAAACTAAAAAAATATTTTTTTTTTCCAAAGTAACTAAAAAAAATTTTTTTTTTCCAAAGAAACTAAAAAAATATTTTTTTTTTCCAAAGTAACTAAAAAAATATTTTTTTTTCCAAAGTAACTAAAAAAATATTTTTTTTTCCAAAGTAACTAAAAAAATATTTTTTTTTCCAAAGTAACTAAAAAAATATATTTTTTTCCAAAGTAACTAAAAAAATATTTTTTTTTCCAAAGTAACTAAAAAATTATTTTTTTTTCCAAAGAAACTAAAAAAATATTTTTTTTTCCAAAGTAACTAAAAAAATATTTTTTTTCCAAAGTAACTAAAAAAATATTTTTTTTTCCAAAGAAACTAAAAAAATATTTTTTTTTCCAAAGTAACTAAAAAATATTTTTTTTTCCAAAGTAACTAAAAAAATATTTTTTTTTCCAAAGTAACTAAAAAAATATTTTTTTCCCAAAGAAACTAAAAAATATTTTTTTTTTCCAAAGAAACTAAAAAAATATTTTTTTTCCAAAGTAACTAAAAAAATATTTTTTTTCCAAAGTAACTAAAAAAATATTTTTTTTTCCAAAGTAACTAAAAAAATATTTTTTTTTCCAAAGTAACTAAAGAAATATTTTTTTTTCCAAAGTAACTAAAAAAATATTTTTTTTCCAAAGTAACTAAAAAAATATATTTTTTTCCAAAGTAACTAAAAATATATTTTTTTTCCAAAGTAACTAAAAAAATATTTTTTTTTCCAAAGAAACTAAAAAAATATATTTTTTTTCCAAAGTAACTAAAAAAATATATTTTTTTTCCAAAGTAACTAAAAAAATATTTTTTTTCCAAAGTAACTAAAAAAATATTTTTTTTCCAAAGAAACTAAAAAAATATTTTTTTTCCAAAGTAACTAAAAAAATTTTTTTTTTCCAAAGTAACTAAAAAAAATTTTTTTTTTCCAAAGTAACTAAAAAAAATATTTTTTTCCAAAGAAACTAAAAAAATATTTTTTTTTCCAAAGTAACTAAAACATTTTTTTTTTCCAAAGAAACTAAAAAAAAAATTTTTTTCCAAAGTAACTAAAAAAATATTTTTTTTTCCAAAGTAACTAAAAAAATATTTTTTTTTTCCCAAAGTAACTAAAAAAATATTTTTTTTTCCAAAGTAACTAAAAAATATTTTTTTTTTCCAAAGTAACTAAAAAAATATTTTTTTTTCCAAAGTAACTAAAAAAATATTTTTTTTTCCAAAGTAACTAAAAAAATATTTTTTTTTCCAAAGTAACTAAAAAAATATTTTTTTTTCCAAAGTAACTAAAAAAATATTTTTTTTTCCAAAGTAACTAAAAAAATATTTTTTTTTCCAAAGTAACTAAAAAAATATTTTTTTTTCCAAAGTAACTAAAAAAATATTTTTTTTTCCAAAGTAACTAAAAAAATATTTTTTTTTTCCAAAGTAACTAAAAAAATATTTTTTTTTCCAAAGTAACTAAAAAAATATTTTTTTTTCCAAGTAACTAAAAAAATATTTTTTTTTCCAAAGTAACTAAAAAAATATTTTTTTTTCAAAGTAACTAAAAAAATATTTTTTTTTCCAAAGTAACTAAAAAAATATTTTTTTTTCCAAAGTAACTAAAAAAATATTTTTTTTTCCAAAGAAACTAAAAAATATTTTTTTTTCCAAAGTAACTAAAAATTTTTTTTTTTTTCCAAAGAAACTAAAAAAATTTTTTTTTTTCCAAAGTAACTAAAAAATATTTTTTTTCCCAAAGTAACTAAAAAAATATTTTTTTTTCCAAAGTAACTAAAAAAATAATTTTTTTTCCAAAGTAACTAAAAAATATTTTTTTTTCCAAGTAACTAAAAAAATATTTTTTTTCCAAAGTAACTAAAAAAATTTTTTTTTTCCAAAGAAACTAAAAAAATATTTTTTTTTCCAAAGTAACTAAAAAAATTTTTTTTTTCCAAAGTAACTAAAAAAAAAAATTTTTTTCCAAAGTAACTAAAAAAAAAAAAAATTTTCCAAAGAAACTAAAAAAATATTTTTTTTTCCAAAGTAACTAAAAAAATATTTTTTTTTCCAAAGTAACTAAAAACATTTTTTTTTCCAAAGTAACTAAAAAAATATTTTTTTTTCCAAAGTAACTAAAAAAATATTTTTTTTTCCAAAGAAACTAAAAAAATATTTTTTTTTCCAAAGTAACTAAAAAAAAATTTTTTTTTCCAAAGTAACTAAAAAAATATTTTTTTTTCCAAAGAAACTAAAAAAATATTTTTTTTCCCAAAGTAACTAAAAAAATTTTTTTTTTCCAAAGTAACTAAAAAATAATTTTTTTCCCAAAGTAACTAAAAAAATATTTTTTTTTCCAAAGTAACTAAAAAAATATTTTTTTTTCCAAAGTAACTAAAAAAATATTTTTTTTTCCAAAGTAACTAAAAAAATATTTTTTTTTCCAAAGTAACTAAAAAAATATATTTTTTTCCAAAGTAACTAAAAAAATATTTTTTTTCCAAAGTAACTAAAAAAATAATTTTTTTTCCAAAGTAACTAAAAAAATATTTTTTTTTCCAAAGTAACTAAAAAAATATTTTTTTTTCCAAAGTAACTAAAAAAATATTTTTTTTCCAAAGTAACTAAAAAAATATTTTTTTTTCCAAAGAAACTAAAAAAATATTTTTTTTTCCAAAGAAACTAAAAAAATATTTTTTTTTCCAAAGTAACTAAAAAATATTTTTTTCCCAAAGTAACTAAAAAAATATTTTTTTTTCCAAAGTAACTAAAAAAATATTTTTTTTTCCAAAGTAACTAAAAAAATATTTTTTTTTCCAAAGTAACTAAAAAAATATTTTTTTTCCAAAGTAACTAAAAAAATTTTTTTTTTTCCAAAGAAACTAAAAAAATATTTTTTTTCCCAAAGTAACTAAAAAAATTTTTTTTTTCCAAAGTAACTAAAAAAAATTTTTTTTTTCCAAAGTAACTAAAAAAAAATATTTTTTTCCAAAGAAACTAAAAAAATATTTTTTTTTCCAAAGAAACTAAAAAAATATTTTTTTTCCCAAAGTAACTAAAAAAAAAAAATTTTTCCAAAGTAACTAAAAAATAATTTTTTTTCCCAAAGTAACTAAAAAAATATTTTTTTTCCAAAGTAACTAAAAAAATATTTTTTTTTCCAAAGTAACTAAAAAAATATTTTTTTTTCCAAAGTAACTAAAAAAATATATTTTTTTCCAAAGTAACTAAAAAAATATTTTTTTTTCCAAAGTAACTAAAAAAATATTTTTTTTCCAAAGTAACTAAAAAAATAATTTTTTTTCCAAAGTAACTAAAAAAATATTTTTTTTTCCAAAGTAACTAAAAAAATATTTATTTTTCCAAAGTAACTAAAAAAATATTTGTTTTTCCAAAGTAACTAAAAAAAATTTTTTTTTTCCAAAGTAACTAAAAAAATATTTTTTTTCCAAAGTAACTAAAAAAATATTTTTTTTTCCAAAGTAACTAAAAAAATATTTTTTTTTCCAAAGTAACTAAAAAAATATTTTTTTTTCCAAAGTAACTAAAAAAATATTTTTTTTTCCAAAGTAACTAAAAAAATATTTTTTTTCCAAAGTAACTAAAAAAATATATTTTTTTCCAAAGTAACTAAAAAAATATTTTTTTTTCCAAAGTAACTAAAAAAATATTTTTTTTCCAAAGAAACTAAAAAAATATTTTTTTTTCCAAAGTAACTAAAAAAATATTTTTTTTTCCAAAGTAACTAAAAAAATTTTTTTTTTTCCAAAGTAACTAAAAAAATATTTTTTTTCCCAAAGAAACTAAAAAAATATTTTTTTTTCCAAAGTAACTAAAAAATTTTTTTTTTTTCCAAAGAAACTAAAAAAAAATTTATTTTCCAAAGTAACTAAAAAAATTTTTTTTTTCCAAAGTAACTAAAAAAATATTTTTTTTTCCAAAGTAACTAAAAAAATATTTTTTTTCCAAAGTAACTAAAAAAATATTTTTTTTTCCAAAGTAACTAAAAAAATATTTTTTTTTCCAAAGTAACTAAAAAAATATTTTTTTTTCCAAAGTAACTAAAAAATATTTTTTTTTTCCAAAGTAACTAAAAAAATATTTTTTTTTCCAAAGTAACTAAAAAAATATTTTTTTTTCCAAAGTAACTAAAAAAATATTTTTTTTTCCAAAGAAACTAAAAAAATATTTTTTTTTCCAAAGTAACTAAAAAATTTTTTTTTTTTCCAAAGAAACTAAAAAAAAATTTTTTTTTCCAAAGTAACTAAAAAAAAAATTTTTTTTCCAAAGTAACTAAAAAAATATTTTTTTTCCAAAGAAACTAAAAAAATATTTTTTTTTCCAAAGTAACTAAAAAAAATTTTTTTTCCCCAAAGTAACTAAAAAAAAATTTTTTTTCCCAAAGTAACTAAAAAAATATTTTTTTTTCCAAAGTAACAAAAAATTTTTTTTTTTTCCAAAGTAACTAAAAAAATTTTTTTTTTTCCAAAGTAACTAAAAAAATATTTTTTTTTCCAAAGTAACTAAAAAATTTTTTTTTTTTTCCAAAGTAACTAAAAAAATATATTTTTTTCCAAAGAAACTAAAAAAATATTTTTTTTCCCAAAGTAACTAAAAAAATATTTTTTTTTCCAAAGTAACTAAAAAAATATTTTTTTTTCCAAAGTAACTAAAAAAATATTTTTTTTCCAAAGTAACTAAAAAAATATTTTTTTTTCCAAAGTAACTAAAAAAATATTTTTTTTTCCAAAGTAACTAAAGAAATATTTTTTTTTCCAAAGTAACTAAAAAAATATTTTTTTTTCCAAAGTAACTAAAAAAATATTTTTTTTTCCAAAGTAACTAAAAATATATTTTTTTTTCCAAAGTAACTAAAAAAATATTTTTTTTTCCAAAGAAACTAAAAAAATATATTTTTTTTCCAAAGTAACTAAAAAAATATTTTTTTTTCCAAAGTAACTAAAAAAATATTTTTTTTCCAAAGTAACTAAAAAAATATTTTTTTTTCCAAAGAAACTAAAAAAAATTTTTTTTTTCCAAAGTAACTAAAAAATTTTTTTTTTTCCAAAGTAACTAAAAAAAATTTTTTTTTTCCAAAGTAACTAAAAAAAATATTTTTTTTCCAAAGAAACTAAAAAAATATATTTTTTTCCAAAGTAACTAAAACATTTTTTTTTTCCAAAGAAACTAAAAAAAATTTTTTTTCCAAAGTAACTAAAAAAATATTTTTTTTCCAAAGTAACTAAAAAAATATTTTTTTTTTCCCAAAGTAACTAAAAAAATATTTTTTTTTCCAAAGTAACTAAAAAATATTTTTTTTTCCAAAGTAACTAAAAAAATATTTTTTTTTCCAAAGTAACTAAAAAAATATTTTTTTTTCCAAAGTAACTAAAAAAATATTTTTTTTTCCAAAGTAACTAAAAAAATATTTTTTTTTCCAAAGTAACTAAAAAAATATTTTTTTTTCCAAAGTAACTAAAAAAATATTTTTTTTTCCAAAGTAACTAAAAAAATATTTTTTTTTCCAAAGTAACTAAAAAAATATTTTTTTTTCCAAAGAAACTAAAAAAATATTTTTTTTCCCAAAGTAACTAAAAAAATATTTTTTTTTCCAAAGTAACTAAAAAAATATTTTTTTTTCCAAAGTAACTAAAAAAATATTTTTTTTTCCAAAGTAACTAAAAAAATATTTTTTTTTCCAAAGTAACTAAAAAAATATTTTTTTTTCCAAAGTAACTAAAAAAATATTTTTTTTCCAAAGTAACTAAAAAAATATTTTTTTTTCCAAAGTAACTAAAAAAATATTTTTTTTTCCAAAGTAACTAAAAAAATATTTTTTTTTCCAAAGTAACTAAAAAAATATTTTTTTTTCCAAAGTAACTAAAAAAATATTTTTTTTTCCAAAGTAACTAAAAAAATATTTTTTTTTCCAAAGTAACTAAAAAAATATTTTTTTTTCCAAAGAAACTAAAAAAATATTTTTTTTTCCAAAGTAACTAAAAAAAAAAAAATTTTTCCAAAGAAACTAAAAATTTTTTTTTTTTCCAAAGTAACTAAAAAATATTTTTTTTCCCAAAGTAACTAAAAAAATATTTTTTTTTCCAAAGTAACTAAAAAAATATTTTTTTTTCCAAAGTAACTAAAAAAATATTTTTTTTCCAAAGTAACTAAAAAAATATTTTTTTTCCAAAGTAACTAAAACATTTTTTTTTTTCCAAAGAAACTAAAAAAATATTTTTTTTTCCAAAGTAACTAAAAAAAATTTTTTTTTCCCAAAGTAACTAAAAAAAAAATTTTTTTTCCAAAGTAACTAAAAAAAAAAATTTTTTTCCAAAGAAACTAAAAAAATATTTTTTTTTCCAAAGTAACTAAAAAAATATTTTTTTTTCCAAAGTAACTAAAAAAATATTTTTTTTTCCAAAGTAACTAAAAAATATTTTTTTTTTCCAAAGTAACTAAAAACATTTTTTTTTTCCAAAGTAACTAAAAAAATATTTTTTTTTCCAAAGTAACTAAAAAAATATTTTTTTTTCCAAAGAAACTAAAAAAATATTTTTTTTTCCAAAGTAACTAAAAAAAAAATTTTTTTTCCAAAGTAACTAAAAAAATATTTTTTTTTCCAAAGAAACTAAAAAAATATTTTTTTTCCCAAAGTAACTAAAAACAATTTTTTTTTCCAAAGTAACTAAAAAATAATTTTTTTTCCCAAAGTAACTAAAAAAATATTTTTTTTTCCAAAGTAACTAAAAAAATATTTTTTTTTCCAAAGTAACTAAAAAAATATTTTTTTTTCCAAAGTAACTAAAAAAATATTTTTTTTTCCAAAGTAACTAAAAAAATATATTTTTTTCCAAAGTAACTAAAAAAATATTTTTTTTCCAAAGTAACTAAAAAAATAATTTTTTTTCCAAAGTAACTAAAAAAATATTTTTTTTTCCAAAGTAACTAAAAAAATATTTTTTTTTCCAAAGTAACTAAAAAAATATTTTTTTTCCAAAGTAACTAAAAAAATATTTTTTTTTCCAAAGAAACTAAAAAAAAAATTTTTTTTCCAAAGAAACTAAAAAAATATTTTTTTTTCCAAAGTAACTAAAAAATATTTTTTTTCCCAAAGTAACTAAAAAAATATTTTTTTTTCCAAAGTAACTAAAAAAATATTTTTTTTTCCAAAGTAACTAAAAAAATATTTTTTTTTCCAAAGTAACTAAAAAAATATTTTTTTTCCAAAGTAACTAAAAAAATTTTTTTTTTTCCAAAGAAACTAAAAAAAAAAATTTTTTCCCAAAGTAACTAAAAAAAATTTTTTTTTCCAAAGTAACTAAAAAAATTTTTTTTTTTCCAAAGTAACTAAAAAAAAATATTTTTTTCCAAAGAAACTAAAAAAATATTTTTTTTTCCAAAGAAACTAAAAAAATATTTTTTTCCCAAAGTAACTAAAAAAAAAATTTTTTTCCAAAGTAACTAAAAAATAAATTTTTTTCCCAAAGTAACTAAAAAAATATTTTTTTTTCCAAAGTAACTAAAAAAATATTTTTTTTTCCAAAGTAACTAAAAAAATATTTTTTTTTCCAAAGTAACTAAAAAAATATATTTTTTTCCAAAGTAACTAAAAAAATATTTTTTTTCCAAAGTAACTAAAAAAATATTTTTTTTCCAAAGTAACTAAAAAAATAATTTTTTTTCCAAAGTAACTAAAAAAATATTTTTTTTTCCAAAGTAACTAAAAAAATATTTATTTTTCCAAAGTAACTAAAAAAATATTTTTTTTTCCAAAGTAACTAAAAAAATTTTTTTTTTTCCAAAGTAACTAAAAAAATATTTTTTTTCCAAAGTAACTAAAAAAATATTTTTTTTTCCAAAGTAACTTAAAAAATATTTTTTTTTCCAAAGTAACTAAAAAAATATTTTTTTTTCCAAAGTAACTAAAAAAATATTTTTTTTTCCAAAGTAACTAAAAAAATATTTTTTTTTCCAAAGTAACTAAAAAAATATTTTTTTTCCAAAGTAACTAAAAAAATATATTTTTTTCCAAAGTAACTAAAAAAATATTTTTTTTTCCAAAGTAACTAAAAAAATATTTTTTTTCCAAAGTAACTAAAAAAATATTTTTTTTTCCAAAGAAACTAAAAAAATATTTTTTTTTCCAAAGTAACTAAAAAAATATTTTTTTTTCCAAAGTAACTAAAAAAAATTTTTTTTTTCCAAAGTAACTAAAAAAATATTTTTTTTCCCAAAGAAACTAAAAAAATATTTTTTTTTCCAAAGTAACTAAAAAAATTTTTTTTTTCCAAAGAAACTAAAAAAAATTTTTTTTTCCAAAGTAACTAAAAAAAATTTTTTTTTCCAAAGTAACTAAAAAAATATTTTTTTTTCCAAAGTAACTAAAAAAATTTTTTTTTTCCAAAGTAACTAAAAAAATATTTTTTTTTCCAAAGTAACTAAAAAAATATTTTTTTTCCCAAAGTAACTAAAAAAATATTTTTTTTTCCAAAGTAACTAAAAAATATTTTTTTTTTCCAAAGTAACTAAAAAAATATTTTTTTTTCCAAAGTAACTAAAAAAATATTTTTTTTTCCAAAGTAACTAAAAAAATATTTTTTTTTCCAAAGAAACTAAAAAAATTTTTTTTTTTCCAAAGTAACTAAAAAAATTATTTTTTTTCCAAAGAAACTAAAAAAATATTTTTTTTTCCAAAGTAACTAAAAAAAAATTTTTTTTTCCAAAGTAACTAAAAAAATATTTTTTTTCCAAAGAAACTAAAAAAATATTTTTTTTTCCAAAGTAACTAAAAAAAATTTTTTTTCCCAAAGTAACTAAAAAAATTTTTTTTTTCCAAAGTAACTAAAAAAATATTTTTTTTTCCAAAGTAACTAAAAAAATATTTTTTTTTCCAAAGTAACTAAAAAATATTTTTTTTTTCCAAAGTAACTAAACAAATATTTTTTTTTCCAAAGTAACTAAAAAAATATTTTTTTTTCCAAAGTAACTAAAAAAATATTTTTTTTTCCAAAGAAACTAAAAAAATATTTTTTTTTCCAAAGTAACTAAAAAAATTTTTTTTTTTCCAAAGAAACTAAAAAAATATTTTTTTTTCCAAAGTAACTAAAAAAAATTTTTTTTTTCCAAAGTAACTAAAAAAATATTTTTTTTTCCAAAGAAACTAAAAAAATATTTTTTTTTCCAAAGTAACTAAAAAAAATTTTTTTTTCCAAAGTAACTAAAAAAATATTTTTTTTTTTCCCAAAGTAACTAAAAAAATATTTTTTTTTCCAAAGTAACTAAAAAATATTTTTTTTTCCAAAGTAACTAAAAAAATATTTTTTTTCCCAAAGTAACTAAAAAAATATTTTTTTTTCCAAAGTAACTAAAAAAATTTTTTTTTTCCAAAGTAACTAAAAAAATATTTTTTTTTCCAAAGTAACTAAAAAAAATTTTTTTTTTCCAAAGTAACTAAAAAAATATTTTTTTTTCCAAAGTAACTAAAAAAATATTTTTTTTTCCAAAGTAACTAAAAAAATATTTTTTTTTCCAAAGAAACTAAAAAAATATTTTTTTCCCAAAGTAACTAAAAAAATATTTTTTTTTCCAAAGTAACTAAAAAAATATTTTTTTTTCCAAAGTAACTAAAAAAATATTTTTTTTTCCAAAGTAACTAAAAAAATATTTTTTTTTCCAAAGTAACTAAAAAAATATTTTTTTTTCCAAAGTAACTAAAAAAATATTTTTTTTCCAAAGTAACTAAAAAAATATTTTTTTTTCCAAAGTAACTAAAAAAATATTTTTTTTTCCAAAGTAACTAAAAAAATATTTTTTTTTCCAAAGTAACTAAAAAAATATTTTTTTTCCAAAGTAACTAAAAAAATATATTTTTTTCCAAAGTAACTAAAAAAATTTTTTTTTTTCCAAAGTAACTAAAAAAATATTTTTTTTTCCAAAGAAACTAAAAAAATATTTTTTTTTCCAAAGTAACAAAAAAAAAATTTTTTTTTCCAAAGAAACTAAAAAAATATTTTTTTTTCCAAAGTAACTAAAAAATATTTTTTTTCCCAAAGTAACTAAAAAAATATTTTTTTTTCCAAAGTAACTAAAAAAATATATTTTTTTCCAAAGTAACTAAAAAAATATTTTTTTTTCCAAAGTAACTAAAAAAATATTTTTTTTCCAAAGTAACTAAAAAAATATTTTTTTTTCCAAAGAAACTAAAAAAATATTTTTTTTCCAAAGTAACTAAAAAAAATATTTTTTTCCAAAGTAACTAAAAAAAATTTTTTTTTTCCAAAGTAACTAAAAAAATTTTTTTTTTTCCAAAGAAACTAAAAAAATATTTTTTTTTCCAAAGTAACTAAAACATTTTTTTTTTCCAAAGAAACTAAAAAATATTTTTTTTTCCAAAGTAACTAAAAAAATATTTTTTTTTCCAAAGTAACTAAAAAAATATTTTTTTTTTTCCCAAAGTAACTAAAAAATATTTTTTTTTCCAAAGTAACTAAAAAATATTTTTTTTTCCAAAGTAACTAAAAAAATATTTTTTTTTCCAAAGTAACTAAAAAAATATTTTTTTTTCCAAAGTAACTAAAAAAATATTTTTTTTTCCAAAGTAACTAAAAAAATATTTTTTTTTCCAAAGTAACTAAAAATATATATTTTTTTCCAAAGTAACTAAAAAAATATTTTTTTTTCCAAAGTAACTAAAAAAATATTTTTTTTTCCAAAGAAACTAAAAAAATATTTTTTTTCCCAAAGTAACTAAAAAAATATTTTTTTTTCCAAAGTAACTAAAAAAATATTTTTTTTTTCCAAAGTAACTAAAAAAATATTTTTTTTCCAAAGTAACTAAAAAAATATTTTTTTTTCCAAAGTAACTAAAAAAATATTTTTTTTTCCAAAGTAACTAAAAAAATATTTTTTTTCCAAAGTAACTAAAAAAATATTTTTTTTTCCAAAGTAACTAAAAAAAATTTTTTTTTTCCAAAGAAACTAAAAAAATATTTTTTTTTCCAAAGTAACTAAAAAATATTTTTTTTCCCAAAGTAACTAAAAAAATTTTTTTTTTTCCAAAGTAACTAAAAAAATATTTTTTTTTCCAAAGTAACTAAAAAAATATTTTTTTTTCCAAAGTAACTAAAAAAATATTTTTTTTCCAAAGTAACAAAAAAAAATTTTTTTTTCCAAAGAAACTAAAAAAATATTTTTTTTTCCAAAGTAACTAAAAAAAAATTTTTTTTCCAAAGTAACTAAAAAAAATTTTTTTTTTCCAAAGTAACTAAAAAAAAAAAAAATTTTCCAAAGAAACTAAAAAAATATTTTTTTTTCCAAAGTAACTAAAAAATTTTTTTTTTTTCCAAAGAAACTAAAAAATATTTTTTTTTCCAAAGTAACTAAAAAAATATTTTTTTTTCCAAAGTAACTAAAAAAATATTTTTTTTTCCAAAGTAACTAAAAAATATTTTTTTTTTCCAAAGTAACTAAAAACATTTTTTTTTTCCAAAGTAACTAAAAAAATATTTTTTTTTCCAAAGTAACTAAAAAAATATTTTTTTTTCCAAAGAAACTAAAAAAATATTTTTTTTTCCAAAGAAACTAAAAAAATATTTTTTTTTCCAAAGTAACTAAAAAAATTTTTTTTTTTCCAAAGTAACTAAAAAAATATTTTTTTTTCCAAAGAAACTAAAAAAAATATTTTTTTTCCAAAGTAACTAAAAAAAAAAATTTTTTTCCAAAGTAACTAAAAAATTTTTTTTTTTCCCAAAGTAACTAAAAATTTTTTTTTTTTTCCAAAGTAACTAAAAAATATTTTTTTTTCCAAAGTAACTAAAAAAATTTTTTTTTTTCCAAAGTAACTAAAAAAATAATTTTTTTTCCAAAGTAACTAAAAAAATATTTTTTTTTCCAAAGTAACTAAAAAAATATTTTTTTTTCCAAAGTAACTAAAAAAATATTTTTTTTTTCCAAAGTAACTAAAAAAATATGTTTTTTTTCCAAAGTAACTAAAAAAATATGTTTTTTTTCCAAAGTAACTAAAAAAATATTTTCTTTTCCAAAGTAACTAAAAAAATATTTTTTTTTCCAAAGTAACTAAAAAAATATATTTTTTTCCAAAGTAACTAAAAAAATATTTTTTTTTCCAAAGTAACTAAAAAAATATTTTTTTTTCCAAAGAAACTAAAAAAATATTTTTTTTCCCAAAGTAACTAAAAAAATATTTTTTTTTCCAAAGTAACTAAAAAAATATTTTTTTTTCCAAAGTAACTAAAAAAATATTTTTTTTTCCAAAGTAACTAAAAAAATATTTTTTTTTCCAAAGTAACTAAAAAAATATTTTTTTTTCCAAAGTAACTAAAAAAATATTTTTTTTTCCAAAGTAACTAAAAAAATATTTTTTTTTCCAAAGTAACTAAAAAAATATTTTTTTTTCCAAAGTAACTAAAAAAATATTTTTTTTCCCAAAGAAACTAAAAAAATATTTTTTTTCCCAAAGTAACTAAAAAAATATTTTTTTTTCCAAAGTAACTAAAAAAATATTTTTTTTTCCAAAGTAACTAAAAAAATATTTTTTTTTCCAAAGTAACTAAAAAAATATTTTTTTTCCAAAGTAACTAAAAAAATATTTTTTTTTCCAAAGAAACTAAAAAAATATTTTTTTTTCCAAAGAAACTAAAAAAAAAATTTTTTTTCCAAAGTAACTAAAAAAATTTTTTTTTTTCCAAAGTAACTAAAAAAATATTTTTTTTCCAAAGTAACTAAAAAAATTTTTTTTTTCCAAAGTAACTAAAAAAATATTATTTTTTTCCAAAGTAACTAAAAAAATATTTTTTTTTCCAAAGTAACTAAAAAAATATTTTTTTTTCCAAAATAACTAAAAAAATATTTTTTTTTCCAAAGTAACTAAAAAAATATTTTTTTTCCAAAGTAACTAAAAAAAATTTTTTTTTTCCAAAGTAACTAAAAAAATATTTTTTTTCCAAAGTAACTAAAAAAATATTTTTTTTTCCAAAGTAACTAAAAAAATATTTTTTTTTCCAAAGTAACTAAAAAAATATTTTTTTTTCCAAAGTAACTAAAAAAATATTTTTTTTTCCAAAGTAACTAAAAAAAAATTTTTTTTTCCAAAGAAACTAAAAAAAAAAATTTTTTTCCAAAGTAACTAAAAAATTTTTTTTTTTTCCAAAGAAACTAAAAAAATTTTTTTTTCCAAAGTAACTAAAAAAATATTTTTTTTTCCAAAGTAACTAAAAAATATTTTTTTTTTCCAAAGTAACTAAAAAATTTTTTTTTTTTCCAAAGTAACTAAAAAAAATTTTTTTTTTCCAAAGTAACTAAAAAAATATTTTTTTTTCCAAAGAAACTAAAAAAATATATTTTTTTCCAAAGTAACTAAAAATTTTTTTTTTTTTCCAAAGAAACTAAAAAAATATTTTTTTTTCCAAAGTAACTAAAAAATTTTTTTTTTTCCAAAGTAACTAAAAAAATATTTTTTTTTCCAAAGAAACTAAAAAAAAATATTTTTTTCCAAAGTAACTAAAAAATTTTTTTTTTTTCCAAAGTAACTAAAAAAAAATTTTTTTTCCCAAAGTAACTAAAAAAAAATTTTTTTTTCCAAAGTAACTAAAAAATATTTTTTTTTCCAAAGTAACTAAAAAAATATTTTTTTTTCCAAAGTAACTAAAAAAATATTTTTTTTTCCAAAGTAACTAAAAAAATATTTTTTTTTCCAAAGTAACTAAAAAAATATTTTTTTTTCCAAAGTAACTAAAAAAATATTTTTTTTTCCAAAGTAACTAAAAAATATGTTTTTTTTCCAAAGTAACTAAAAAAATATGTTTTTTTTCCAAAGTAACTAAAAAAATAGTTTCTTTTCCAAAGTAACTAAAAAAATATTTTTTTTTCCAAAGTAACTAAAAAAATATTTTTTTTTCCAAAGTAACTAAAAAAATATTTTTTTTTCCAAAGTAACTAAAAAAATATTTTTTTTTCCAAAGAAACTAAAAAAATATTTTTTTTCGCAAAGTAACTAAAAAAATATTTTTTTTTCCAAAGTAACTAAAAAAATATATTTTTTTCCAAAGTAACTAAAAAAATATTTTTTTTCCAAAGTAACTAAAAAAATATTTTTTTTTCCAAAGTAACTAAAAAATTTTTTTTTTTTCCAAAGTAACTAAAAAAATATTTTTTTTTTCCAAAGTAACTAAAAAAATTTTTTTTTTTCCAAAGTAACTAAAAAAATATTTTTTTTTCCAAAGTAACTAAAATTTTTTTTTTTTTTTCCAAAGAAACTAAAAAAATATTTTTTTTTCCAAAGTAACTAAAAAAATATTTTTTTTTCCAAAGTAACTAAAAAAATATTTTTTTTTCCAAAGTAACTAAAAAAATATTTTTTTTCCCAAAGAAACTAAAAAAATATTTTTTTTCCCAAAGTAACTAAAAAAATATTTTTTTTTCCAAAGTAACTAAAAAAATTTTTTTTTTTCCAAAGTAACTAAAAAAATATTTTTTTTTCCAAAGTAACTAAAAAAATATTTTTTTTCCAAAGTAACTAAAAAAATATTTTTTTTTCCAAAGAAACTAAAAAAATATTTTTTTTTCCAAAGAAACTAAAAAAAAAATTTTTTTTCCAAAGTAACTAAAAATTTTTTTTTTTTTCCAAAGTAACTAAAAAATTATTTTTTTTCCAAAGTAACTAAAAAAATATTTTTTTTCCAAAGTAACTAAAAAAATATTTTTTTTTCCAAAGAAACTAAAAAAATATTTTTTTTTCCAAAGTAACTAAAAAAATTTTTTTTTTTCCAAAGTAACTAAAAAATTATTTTTTTTCCCAAAGTAACTAAAAAAATATTTTTTTTTCCAAAGTAACTAAAAAAATATTTTTTTTTCCAAAGTAACTAAAAAAATATTTTTTTTCCAAAGTAACTAAAAAAATATTTTTTTTTCCAAAGTAACTAAAAAAATATTTTTTTTCCAAAGTAACTAAAAAAATATTTTTTTTTCCAAAGTAACTAAAAAAATATTTTTTTTTCCAAAGTAACTAAAAAAATATTTTTTTTTCCAAAGTAACTAAAAAAATATTTTTTTTTCCAAAGTAACTAAAAAAATATTTTTTTTTCCAAAGTAACTAAAAAAATATTTTTTTTTCCAAAGTAACTAAAAAAATATTTTTTTTTCCAAAGTAACTAAAAAAATATTTTTTTTTCCAAAGTAACTAAAAAAATATTTTTTTTTCCAAAGTAACTAAAAAAATATTTTTTTTCCCAAAGTAACTAAAAAAAATTTTTTTTTTCCAAAGAAACTAAAAAAATATTTTTTTTTCCAAAGTAACAAAAAAAAATTTTTTTTTTCCAAAGTAACTAAAAAAATATTTTTTTTTCCAAAGTAACTAAAAAAAAATTTTTTTTTCCAAAGTAACTAAAAAAAATTTTTTTTTTCCAAAGTAACTAAAAAATTATTTTTTTTCCCAAAGTAACTAAAAAAATATTTTTTTTTCCAAAGTAACTAAAAAAATATTTTTTTTTCCAAAGTAACTAAAAAAATTTTTTTTTTTCCAAAGTAACTAAAAAAATATTTTTTTTTCCAAAGTAACTAAAAAAATATTTTTTTTCCAAAGTAACTAAAAAAATTTTTTTTTTTCCAAAGTAACTAAAAAAATATTTTTTTTTCCAAAGTAACTAAAAAAATATTTTTTTTTCCAAAGTAACTAAAAAAATTTTTTTTTTTCCAAAGTAACTAAAAAAATATTTTTTTTTCCAAAGTAACTAAAAAAATATTTTTTTTTCCAAAGTAACTAAAAAAATATTTTTTTTTCCAAAGTAACTAAAAAAATATTTTTTTTTCCAAAGTAACTAAAAAAATATTTTTTTTTCCAAAGTAACTAAAAAAATATTTTTTTTTCCAAAGTAACTAAAAAAATTTTTTTTTTCCAAAGAAACTAAAAAAAAAATTTTTTTTCCAAAGTAACTAAAAAAATTTTTTTTTTTCCAAAGAAACTAAAAAAATTTTTTTTTCCAAAGTAACTAAAAAAATATTTTTTTTTCCAAAGTAACTAAAAAATATTTTTTTTTTCCAAAGTAACTAAAAAATTTTTTTTTTTTCCAAAGTAACTAAAAAAAATTTTTTTTTTCCAAAGTAACTAAAAAAATATTTTTTTTTCCAAAGAAACTAAAAAAATATATTTTTTTCCAAAGTAACTAAAATTTTTTTTTTTTTTCCAAAGAAACTAAAAAAATATTTTTTTTTCCAAAGTAACTAAAAAATTTTTTTTTTTCCAAAGTAACTAAAAAAATATTTTTTTTTCCAAAGAAACTAAAAAAAAATATTTTTTTCCAAAGTAACTAAAAAAAAATTTTTTTTTCCAAAGTAACTAAAAAAAATTTTTTTTTCCCAAAGTAACTAAAAAAAAATTTTTTTTTCCAAAGTAACTAAAAAATATTTTTTTTTCCAAAGTAACTAAAAAAATATTTTTTTTTCCAAAGTAACTAAAAAAATATTTTTTTTTCCAAAGTAACTAAAAAAATATTTTTTTTTCCAAAGTAACTAAAAAAATATTTTTTTTTCCAAAGTAACTAAAAAAATATTTTTTTTTCCAAAGTAACTAAAAAATATGTTTTTTTTCCAAAGTAACTAAAAAAATATGTTTTTTTTCCAAAGTAACTAAAAAAATATTTTCTTTTCCAAAGTAACTAAAAAAATATTTTTTTTTCCAAAGTAACTAAAAAAATATTTTTTTTTCCAAAGTAACTAAAAAAATATTTTTTTTTCCAAAGTAACTAAAAAAATATTTTTTTTTCCAAAGAAACTAAAAAAATATTTTTTTTCGCAAAGTAACTAAAAAAATATTTTTTTTTCCAAAGTAACTAAAAAAATATATTTTTTTCCAAAGTAACTAAAAAAATATTTTTTTTCCAAAGTAACTAAAAAAATATTTTTTTTTCCAAAGTAACTAAAAAAATATTTTTTTTTCCAAAGTAACTAAAAAAATATTTTTTTTTTCCAAAGTAACTAAAAAAATTTTTTTTTTTCCAAAGTAACTAAAAAAATTTTTTTTTTTCCAAAGTAACTAAAATTTTTTTTTTTTTTTCCAAAGAAACTAAAAAAATATTTTTTTTTCCAAAGTAACTAAAAAAATATTTTTTTTTCCAAAGTAACTAAAAAAATATTTTTTTTTCCAAAGTAACTAAAAAAATATTTTTTTTCCCAAAGAAACTAAAAAAATATTTTTTTTCCCAAAGTAACTAAAAAAATATTTTT
This sequence comes from Melanostigma gelatinosum, assembly GCF_949748355.1. Classification (NCBI taxonomy): domain Eukaryota; kingdom Metazoa; phylum Chordata; class Actinopteri; order Perciformes; family Zoarcidae; genus Melanostigma; species Melanostigma gelatinosum. The sequence goes on along the minus strand of NW_027635168.1, from coordinate 10,562 downwards.
TTTTCCAAAGTAACTAAAAAAATTTTTTTTTTTCCAAAGTAACTAAAAAAATATTTTTTTTTCCAAAGTAACTAAAAAAATATTTTTTTTCCAAAGTAACTAAAAAAATATTTTTTTTTCCAAAGAAACTAAAAAAATATTTTTTTTTCCAAAGAAACTAAAAAAAAAAAAATTTTTCCAAAGTAACTAAAAAATTTTTTTTTTTCCAAAGTAACTAAAAAATTATTTTTTTTCCAAAGTAACTAAAAAAATATTTTTTTTCCAAAGTAACTAAAAAAATATTTTTTTTTCCAAAGAAACTAAAAAAATATTTTTTTTTCCAAAGTAACTAAAAAAAAATTTTTTTTTCCAAAGTAACTAAAAAATTATTTTTTTTCCCAAAGTAACTAAAAAAATATTTTTTTTCCAAAGTAACTAAAAAAATATTTTTTTTTCCAAAGTAACTAAAAAAATATTTTTTTTTCCAAAGTAACTAAAAAAATATTTTTTTTTCCAAAGTAACTAAAAAAATATTTTTTTTTCCAAAGTAACTAAAAAAATATTTTTTTTTCCAAAGTAACTAAAAAAATATTTTTTTTTCCAAAGTAACTAAAAAAATATTTTTTTTTCCAAAGTAACTAAAAAAATATTTTTTTTTCCAAAGTAACTAAAAAAATATTTTTTTTTCCAAAGTAACTAAAAAAATATTTTTTTTCCCAAAGTAACTAAAAAATTTTTTTTTTTTCCAAAGAAACTAAAAAAATATTTTTTTTTCCAAAGTAACAAAAAAAATTTTTTTTTTTCCAAAGTAACTAAAAAAATATTTTTTTTTCCAAAGTAACTAAAAAAATATTTTTTTTTCCAAAGTAACTAAAAAAATTTTTTTTTTTCCAAAGTAACTAAAAAATTATTTTTTTTCCCAAAGTAACTAAAAAAATATTTTTTTTTCCAAAGTAACTAAAAAAATATTTTTTTTTCCAAAGTAACTAAAAAAATTTTTTTTTTTCCAAAGTAACTAAAAAAATTTTTTTTTTTCCAAAGTAACTAAAAAAATATTTTTTTTCCAAAGTAACTAAAAAAATATTTTTTTTTCCAAAGTAACTAAAAAAATATTTTTTTTTCCAAAGTAACTAAAAAAATATTTTTTTTTCCAAAGTAACTAAAAAAAATTTTTTTTTTCCAAAGTAACTAAAAAAATTTTTTTTTTTCCAAAGTAACTAAAAAAATATTTTTTTTTCCAAAGTAACTAAAAAAATATTTTTTTTTCCAAAGTAACTAAAAAAATATTTTTTTTTCCAAAGTAACTAAAAAAATATTTTTTTTTCCAAAGTAACTAAAAAAAAATTTTTTTTTCCAAAGAAACTAAAAAAAAAATTTTTTTTCCAAAGTAACTAAAAAATTTTTTTTTTTTCCAAAGAAACTAAAAAAAATTTTTTTTCCAAAGTAACTAAAAAAATATTTTTTTTTCCAAAGTAACTAAAAAATATTTTTTTTTTCCAAAGTAACTAAAAAATTTTTTTTTTTTCCAAAGTAACTAAAAAAAATTTTTTTTTTCCAAAGTAACTAAAAAAATATTTTTTTTTCCAAAGAAACTAAAAAAATATATTTTTTTCCAAAGTAACTAAAAATTTTTTTTTTTTCCAAAGAAACTAAAAAAATATTTTTTTTTCCAAAGTAACTAAAAAATTTTTTTTTTTCCAAAGTAACTAAAAAAATATTTTTTTTTCCAAAGAAACTAAAAAAAAATATTTTTTTCCAAAGTAACTAAAAAATTTTTTTTTTTTCCAAAGTAACTAAAAAAAAATTTTTTTTCCCAAAGTAACTAAAAAAAAATTTTTTTTTCCAAAGTAACTAAAAAATATTTTTTTTTCCAAAGTAACTAAAAAAATATTTTTTTTTCCAAAGTAACTAAAAAAATATTTTTTTTTCCAAAGTAACTAAAAAAATATTTTTTTTTCCAAAGTAACTAAAAAAATATTTTTTTTTCCAAAGTAACTAAAAAAATATTTTTTTTTCCAAAGTAACTAAAAAATATGTTTTTTTTCCAAAGTAACTAAAAAAATATGTTTTTTTTCCAAAGTAACTAAAAAAATAGTTTCTTTTCCAAAGTAACTAAAAAAATATTTTTTTTTCCAAAGTAACTAAAAAAATATTTTTTTTTCCAAAGTAACTAAAAAAATATTTTTTTTTCCAAAGTAACTAAAAAAATATTTTTTTTTCCAAAGAAACTAAAAAAATATTTTTTTTCGCAAAGTAACTAAAAAAATATTTTTTTTTCCAAAGTAACTAAAAAAATATATTTTTTTCCAAAGTAACTAAAAAAATATTTTTTTTCCAAAGTAACTAAAAAAATATTTTTTTTTCCAAAGTAACTAAAAAATTTTTTTTTTTTCCAAAGTAACTAAAAAAATATTTTTTTTTTCCAAAGTAACTAAAAAAAATTTTTTTTTTCCAAAGTAACTAAAAAAATATTTTTTTTTCCAAAGTAACTAAAATTTTTTTTTTTTTTTCCAAAGAAACTAAAAAAATATTTTTTTTTCCAAAGTAACTAAAAAAATATTTTTTTTTCCAAAGTAACTAAAAAAATATTTTTTTTTCCAAAGTAACTAAAAAAATATTTTTTTTCCCAAAGAAACTAAAAAAATATTTTTTTTCCCAAAGTAACTAAAAAAATATTTTTTTTTCCAAAGTAACTAAAAAAATTTTTTTTTTTCCAAAGTAACTAAAAAAAATATTTTTTTTTTCCAAAGTAACTAAAAAAATATTTTTTTTTCCAAAGTAACTAAAAAAATATTTTTTTTTCCAAAGAAACTAAAAAAATATTTTTTTTTCCAAAGAAACTAAAAAAAAATTTTTTTTTCCAAAGTAACTAAAAATTTTTTTTTTTTTCCAAAGTAACTAAAAAATTATTTTTTTTTCCAAAGTAACTAAAAAAATATTTTTTTTCCAAAGTAACTAAAAAAATATTTTTTTTTCCAAAGAAACTAAAAAAATATTTTTTTTTCCAAAGTAACTAAAAAAATTTTTTTTTTTCCAAAGTAACTAAAAAAATTATTTTTTTTCCCAAAGTAACTAAAAAAATATTTTTTTTTCCAAAGTAACTAAAAAAATATTTTTTTTTTCCAAAGTAACTAAAAAAATATTTTTTTTCCAAAGTAACTAAAAAAATATTTTTTTTTCCAAAGTAACTAAAAAAATATTTTTTTTCCAAAGTAACTAAAAAAATATTTTTTTTTTCCAAAGTAACTAAAAAAATATTTTTTTTTCCAAAGTAACTAAAAAAATATTTTTTTTTCCAAAGTAACTAAAAAAATATTTTTTTTTCCAAAGTAACTAAAAAAATATTTTTTTTTCCAAAGTAACTAAAAAAATATTTTTTTTTCCAAAGTAACTAAAAAAATATTTTTTTTTCCAAAGTAACTAAAAAAAATATTTTTTTTTCCAAAGTAACTAAAAAAATATTTTTTTTTCCAAAGTAACTAAAAAAATATTTTTTTTTCCCAAAGTAACTAAAAAAAATTTTTTTTTTCCAAAGAAACTAAAAAAATATTTTTTTTTCCAAAGTAACAAAAAAAAATTTTTTTTTTTCCAAAGTAACTAAAAAAAATATTTTTTTTTCCAAAGTAACTAAAAAAATATTTTTTTTTCCAAAGTAACTAAAAAAAATTTTTTTTTTCCAAAGTAACTAAAAAATTATTTTTTTTCCCAAAGTAACTAAAAAAATATTTTTTTTTCCAAAGTAACTAAAAAAATATTTTTTTTTTCCAAAGTAACTAAAAAAATTTTTTTTTTTCCAAAGTAACTAAAAAAAATATTTTTTTTTCCAAAGTAACTAAAAAAATATTTTTTTTTCCAAAGTAACTAAAAAAATATTTTTTTTTCCAAAGTAACTAAAAAAATATTTTTTTTTCCAAAGTAACTAAAAAAATATTTTTTTTTCCAAAGTAACTAAAAAAATATTTTTTTTTTCCAAAGTAACTAAAAAAATATTTTTTTTTCCAAAGTAACTAAAAAAATATTTTTTTTTTCCAAAGTAACTAAAAAAATATTTTTTTTTCCAAAGTAACTAAAAAAAATATTTTTTTTTTCCAAAGTAACTAAAAAAATATTTTTTTTTTCCAAAGTAACTAAAAAAATATTTTTTTTTTCCAAAGTAACTAAAAAAATTTTTTTTTTTCCAAAGAAACTAAAAAAAAAAATTTTTTTTTCCAAAGTAACTAAAAAAATTTTTTTTTTTTCCAAAGAAACTAAAAAAATTTTTTTTTTTCCAAAGTAACTAAAAAAATATTTTTTTTTCCAAAGTAACTAAAAAATATTTTTTTTTTTCCAAAGTAACTAAAAAATTTTTTTTTTTTTCCAAAGTAACTAAAAAAAAATTTTTTTTTTCCAAAGTAACTAAAAAAATATTTTTTTTTTCCAAAGAAACTAAAAAAAATATTTTTTTTTTCCAAAGTAACTAAAATTTTTTTTTTTTTTCCAAAGAAACTAAAAAAATATTTTTTTTTCCAAAGTAACTAAAAAATTTTTTTTTTTCCAAAGTAACTAAAAAAATATTTTTTTTTTCCAAAGAAACTAAAAAAAAATATTTTTTTCCAAAGTAACTAAAAAAAAATTTTTTTTTTCCAAAGTAACTAAAAAAAATTTTTTTTTTCCCAAAGTAACTAAAAAAAAATTTTTTTTTCCAAAGTAACTAAAAAATATTTTTTTTTCCAAAGTAACTAAAAAAATATTTTTTTTTTCCAAAGTAACTAAAAAAAATATTTTTTTTTCCAAAGTAACTAAAAAAAATATTTTTTTTTCCAAAGTAACTAAAAAAATATTTTTTTTTCCAAAGTAACTAAAAAAATATTTTTTTTTCCAAAGTAACTAAAAAATATGTTTTTTTTTCCAAAGTAACTAAAAAAATATGTTTTTTTTTCCAAAGTAACTAAAAAAAATATTTTCTTTTCCAAAGTAACTAAAAAAATATTTTTTTTTCCAAAGTAACTAAAAAAATATTTTTTTTTCCAAAGTAACTAAAAAAATATTTTTTTTTTTCCAAAGTAACTAAAAAAATATTTTTTTTTCCAAAGAAACTAAAAAAATATTTTTTTTTCGCAAAGTAACTAAAAAAATATTTTTTTTTTCCAAAGTAACTAAAAAAATATATTTTTTTCCAAAGTAACTAAAAAAATATTTTTTTTTCCAAAGTAACTAAAAAAATATTTTTTTTTCCAAAGTAACTAAAAAAATATTTTTTTTTCCAAAGTAACTAAAAAAATATTTTTTTTTTTCCAAAGTAACTAAAAAAATTTTTTTTTTTCCAAAGTAACTAAAAAAATATTTTTTTTTTCCAAAGTAACTAAAATTTTTTTTTTTTTTTTCCAAAGAAACTAAAAAAATATTTTTTTTTCCAAAGTAACTAAAAAAATATTTTTTTTTCCAAAGTAACTAAAAAAATATTTTTTTTTCCAAAGTAACTAAAAAAATATTTTTTTTCCCAAAGAAACTAAAAAAATATTTTTTTTTCCCAAAGTAACTAAAAAAATATTTTTTTTTCCAAAGTAACTAAAAAATTTTTTTTTTTTCCAAAGTAACTAAAAAAATATTTTTTTTTTCCAAAGTAACTAAAAAAATATTTTTTTTCCAAAGTAACTAAAAAAATATTTTTTTTTCCAAAGAAACTAAAAAAATATTTTTTTTTTCCAAAGAAACTAAAAAAAAAAAAAATTTTTCCAAAGTAACTAAAAAATTTTTTTTTTTTCCAAAGTAACTAAAAAAATTATTTTTTTTTCCAAAGTAACTAAAAAAATATTTTTTTTCCAAAGTAACTAAAAAAATATTTTTTTTTCCAAAGAAACTAAAAAAATATTTTTTTTTTCCAAAGTAACTAAAAAAAAATTTTTTTTTTCCAAAGTAACTAAAAAATTATTTTTTTTCCCAAAGTAACTAAAAAAATATTTTTTTTCCAAAGTAACTAAAAAAATATTTTTTTTTCCAAAGTAACTAAAAAAATATTTTTTTTTCCAAAGTAACTAAAAAAATATTTTTTTTTTCCAAAGTAACTAAAAAAATATTTTTTTTTTCCAAAGTAACTAAAAAAATATTTTTTTTTCCAAAGTAACTAAAAAAATATTTTTTTTTTCCAAAGTAACTAAAAAAATATTTTTTTTTTCCAAAGTAACTAAAAAAATATTTTTTTTTCCAAAGTAACTAAAAAAATATTTTTTTTTTCCAAAGTAACTAAAAAAATATTTTTTTTCCCAAAGTAACTAAAAATTTTTTTTTTTTTCCAAAGAAACTAAAAAAATATTTTTTTTTCCAAAGTAACAAAAAAAATTTTTTTTTTTTCCAAAGTAACTAAAAAAAATATTTTTTTTTTCCAAAGTAACTAAAAAAATATTTTTTTTTTCCAAAGTAACTAAAAAAATTTTTTTTTTTCCAAAGTAACTAAAAAATTATTTTTTTTCCCAAAGTAACTAAAAAAAATATTTTTTTTTCCAAAGTAACTAAAAAAATATTTTTTTTTCCAAAGTAACTAAAAAAAATTTTTTTTTTTCCAAAGTAACTAAAAAAATTTTTTTTTTTTCCAAAGTAACTAAAAAAATATTTTTTTTTCCAAAGTAACTAAAAAAATTTTTTTTTTTTCCAAAGTAACTAAAAAAATATTTTTTTTTTCCAAAGTAACTAAAAAAATATTTTTTTTTCCAAAGTAACTAAAAAAATTTTTTTTTTTCCAAAGTAACTAAAAAAATTTTTTTTTTTCCAAAGTAACTAAAAAAATATTTTTTTTTTCCAAAGTAACTAAAAAAATATTTTTTTTTTCCAAAGTAACTAAAAAAATATTTTTTTTTTCCAAAGTAACTAAAAAAATATTTTTTTTCCCAAAGTAACTAAAAAATTTTTTTTTTTTCCAAAGTAACTAAAAAAAATTTTTTTTTTCCAAAGTAACTAAAAAAAAATTTTTTTTTCCAAAGTAACTAAAAAAATATTTTTTTTTCCAAAGTAACTAAAAAAATATTTTTTTTCCCAAAGTAACTAAAAAAATTTTTTTTTTCCAAAGAAACTAAAAAAAATATTTTTTTTTTCCAAAGTAACAAAAAAAATTTTTTTTTTTTCCAAAGTAACTAAAAAAATATTTTTTTTTCCAAAGTAACTAAAAAAATATTTTTTTTTCCAAAGTAACTAAAAAAAATTTTTTTTTTCCAAAGTAACTAAAAAATTATTTTTTTTCCCAAAGTAACTAAAAAAATATTTTTTTTTTCCAAAGTAACTAAAAAAAATATTTTTTTTTTCCAAAGTAACTAAAAAATTTTTTTTTTTTTCCAAAGTAACTAAAAAAATATTTTTTTTCCAAAGTAACTAAAAAAATATTTTTTTTTTCCAAAGTAACTAAAAAAATATTTTTTTTTCCAAAGTAACTAAAAAAAATATTTTTTTTTCCAAAGTAACTAAAAAAAATTTTTTTTTTCCAAAGTAACTAAAAAAAATATTTTTTTTTCCAAAGTAACTAAAAAAAATATTTTTTTTTCCAAAGTAACTAAAAAAATATTTTTTTTTTCCAAAGTAACTAAAAAAAATATTTTTTTTTCCCAAAGTAACTAAAAAAATTTTTTTTTTTCCAAAGAAACTAAAAAAATATTTTTTTTTTCCAAAGTAACAAAAAATTTTTTTTTTTTTCCAAAGTAACTAAAAAAAATATTTTTTTTTTCCAAAGTAACTAAAAAAATATTTTTTTTTTCCAAAGTAACTAAAAAAAATTTTTTTTTTCCAAAGTAACTAAAAAATTATTTTTTTTCCCAAAGTAACTAAAAAAATATTTTTTTTTCCAAAGTAACTAAAAAAATATTTTTTTTTCCAAAGTAACTAAAAAAATTTTTTTTTTTCCAAAGTAACTAAAAAAAATTTTTTTTTTCCAAAGTAACTAAAAAAATATTTTTTTTCCAAAGTAACTAAAAAAATATTTTTTTTTCCAAAGTAACTAAAAAAATATTTTTTTTTCCAAAGTAACTAAAAAAATATTTTTTTTTCCAAAGTAACTAAAAAATTTTTTTTTTTTCCAAAGTAACTAAAAAAATATTTTTTTTTCCAAAGTAACTAAAAAAATATTTTTTTTTCCAAAGTAACTAAAAAAATATTTTTTTTTTCCAAAGTAACTAAAAAAATATTTTTTTTTCCAAAGTAACTAAAAAAATATTTTTTTTCCCAAAGTAACTAAAAAATTTTTTTTTTTCCAAAGTAACTAAAAATTTTTTTTTTTTCCAAAGTAACTAAAAAAATTTTTTTTTTTCCAAAGTAACTAAAAAAATATTTTTTTTTCCAAAGTAACTAAAAAAATATTTTTTTTCCAAAGTAACTAAAAAAATATTTTTTTTTCCAAAGAAACTAAAAAAATATTTTTTTTTCCAAAGTAACTAAAAAAAATTTTTTTTTTCCAAAGTAACTAAAAAAATATTTTTTTTTCCAAAGTAACTAAAAAAATTTTTTTTTTCCAAAGTAACTAAAAAAATTTTTTTTTTTCCAAAGTAACTAAAAAAATATTTTTTTTTCCAAAGTAACTAAAAAAATATTTTTTTTCCAAAGTAACTAAAAAAATATTTTTTTTCCCAAAGAAACTAAAAAAATATTTTTTTTTCCAAAGAAACTAAAAAAATATTTTTTTTCCAAAGAAACTAAAAAAAATTTTTTTTTCCAAAGAAACTAAAAAAAATTTTTTTTTTCCAAAGTAACTAAAAAATTTTTTTTTTTTCCAAAGTAACTAAAAAATTCTTTTTTTTTCCAAAGTAACTAAAAAAATATTTTTTTTTCCAAAGTAACTAAAAAAAATTTTTTTTTTCCAAAGTAACTAAAAAAAATTTTTTTTTTCCAAAGTAACTAAAAAAAATTTTTTTTTTTCCAAAGTAACTAAAAAAATATTTTTTTTTCCAAAGTAACTAAAAAAATATTTTTTATTTCCAAAGTAACTAAAAAAGTAACTTTTTTTCCAAAGAAACTAAAAAAATATTTTTTTTTCCAAAGAAACTAAAAAATTATTTTTTTTCCCAAAGTAACTAAAAAAATATTTTTTTTTCCAAAGTAACTAAAAAAATATATTTTTTTCCAAAGTAACTAAAAAAATATTTTTTTTTCCAAAGTAACTAAAAAAATATTTTTTTTTCCAAAGTAACTAAAAAAATATTTTTTTTCCAAAGTAACTAAAAAAATATATTTTTTTCCAAAGTAACTAAAAAAATATTTTTTTTTCCAAAGTAACTAAAAAAATAATTTTTTTTCCAAAGTAACTAAAAAAATATTTTTTTTTTCCAAAGTAACTAAAAAAATATTTTTTTTTCCAAAGTAACTAAAAAAATATTTTTTTTTTCCAAAGTAACTAAAAAAATATATTTTTTTCCAAAGTAACTAAAAAAATATTTTTTTTTCCAAAGTAACTAAAAAAATATTTTTTTTTTCCAAAGTAACTAAAAAAATATTTTTTTTTCCCAAAGTAACTAAAAAAAATTTTTTTTTTCCAAAGAAACTAAAAAAATATTTTTTTTTTCCAAAGAAACTAAAAAAATATTTTTTTTTTCCAAAGTAACTAAAAAAATATTTTTTTTTTCCAAAGTAACTAAAAAAATATTTTTTTTTTCCAAAGTAACTAAAAAAATATTTTTTTTTCCAAAGTAACTAAAAAAATATTTTTTTCCCAAAGTAACTAAAAAAATATTTTTTTTTCCAAAGTAACTAAAAAAAATATTTTTTTTTCCAAAGTAACTAAAAAAATATTTTTTTTTTCCAAAGTAACTAAAAAAATATTTTTTTTTTCCAAAGTAACTAAAAAAATATTTTTTTTTTCCAAAGTAACTAAAAAAAATATTTTTTTTTCCAAAGTAACTAAAAAAATATTTTTTTTTTCCAAAGTAACTAAAAAAAATATTTTTTTTTTCCAAAGTAACTAAAAAAAATATTTTTTTTTTCCAAAGTAACTAAAAAAATATTTTTTTTTCCAAAGTAACTAAAAAAATATTTTTTTTCCCAAAGTAACTAAAAAATTTTTTTTTTTTCCAAAGTAACTAAAAAATTTTTTTTTTTTCCAAAGTAACTAAAAAAAAAATTTTTTTTTCCAAAGTAACTAAAAAAATATTTTTTTTTCCAAAGTAACTAAAAAAATATTTTTTTTTCCCAAAGTAACTAAAAAAATTTTTTTTTTTCCAAAGAAACTAAAAAAATATTTTTTTTTCCAAAGTAACAAAAAAAATTTTTTTTTTTCCAAAGTAACTAAAAAAAATATTTTTTTTTCCAAAGTAACTAAAAAAATATTTTTTTTTTCCAAAGTAACTAAAAAAAATTTTTTTTTTCCAAAGTAACTAAAAAATTATTTTTTTTCCCAAAGTAACTAAAAAAATATTTTTTTTTTCCAAAGTAACTAAAAAAATATTTTTTTTTCCAAAGTAACTAAAAAAAAAATTTTTTTTCCAAAGTAACTAAAAAAATTTTTTTTTTTTTCCAAAGTAACTAAAAAAATATTTTTTTTCCAAAGTAACTAAAAAAATATTTTTTTTTTCCAAAGTAACTAAAAAAATATTTTTTTTTCCAAAGTAACTAAAAAAATATTTTTTTTTCCA
>NW_027635169.1:0-30524 GCF_949748355.1 Melanostigma gelatinosum | reverse complement strand
AAAATATTTTTTATATTTTTTCCAAAGTAACTAAAAAAATATTTTTTTTCCAAAGTAATTAAAAAAATATTTTTTTTTCCAAAGTAACTAAAAAAATATTTTTTTTTCCAAAGTAACTAAAAAAATATTTTTTTTTCCAAAGTAACTAAAAAAATATTTTTTTTCCCAAAGTAACTAAAAAAAAAATTTTTTTTCCAAAGTAACTAAAAAAATATTTTTTTTTCCAAAGTAACTAAAAAAATATTTTTTTTTCCAAAGTAACTAAAAAAATATTTTTTTTTCCAAAGTAACTAAAAAAATATTTTTTTTCCAAAGTAACTAAAAAAATATTTTTTTTTCCAAAGAAACTAAAAAATTATTTTTTTTTCCAAAGTAACTAAAAAAATATTTTTTTTTCCAAAGTAACTAAAAAAATATTTTTTTTTCCAAAGTAACTAAAAAAATATTTTTTTTTCCAAAGTAACTAAAAAAATATTTTTTTTTCCAAAGTAACTAAAAAAATATTTTTTTTCCAAAGTAACTAAAAAAATATTTTTTTTTCCAAAGTAGCTAAAAAAATATTTTTTTTTCCAAAGTAACTAAAAAAATATTTTTTTTTCCAAAGTAAGTAAAAAAATATTTTTTTTTCCAAAGTAACTAAAAAAATATTTTTTTTCCAAAGTAACTAAAAAAATATTTTTTTTTCCAAAGTAACTAAAAAAATATTTTTTTTCCAAAGTAACTAAAAAAATATTTTTTTTTCCAAAGTAACTAAAAAAATATTTTTTTTCCAAAGTAACTAAAAAATATATTTTTTTCCAAAGTAACTAAAAAAATATTTTTTTTCCAAAGTAATTAAAAAAATATTTTTTTTTCCAAAGTAACTAAAAAAATATTTTTTTTTCCAAAGTAACTAAAAAAATATTTTTTTTTCCAAAGTAACTAAAAAAATATTTTTTTTCCCAAAGTAACTAAAAAATTATTTTTTTTTCCAAAGTAACTAAAAAAATATTTTTTTTTCCAAAGTAACTAAAAAAATATTTTTTTTTCCAAAGTAACTAAAAAAATATTTTTTTTTCCAAAGTAACTAAAAAAATATTTTTTTTTCCAAAGTAACTAAAAAAATATTTTTTTTTCCAAAGAAACTAAAAAATTATTTTTTTTTCCAAAGTAACTAAAAAAATATTTTTTTTTCCAAAGAAACTAAAAAATATATTTTTTTCCAAAGTAACTAAAAAAATATTTTTTTTTCCAAAGTAACTAAAAAAATATTTTTTTTTCCAAAGTAACTAAAAAAATATATTTTTTTCCAAAGTAACTAAAAAAATATTTTTTTTTCCAAAGTAACTAAAAAAATATTTTTTTTCCAAAGTAACTAAAAAAATATTTTTTTTTCCAAAGTAGCTAAAAAAATATTTTTTTTTCCAAAGTAACTAAAAAAATATTTTTTTTTCCAAAGTAAGTAAAAAAATATTTTTTTTTCCAAAGAAACTAAAAAAATATTTTTTTTTCCAAAGTAACTAAAAAATTTTTTTTTTTCCAAAGTAACTAAAAAAAAATTTTTTTTCCAAAGTAACTAAAAAAATATTTTTCTTTCCAAAGAAACTAAAAAAATATATTTTTTTCCAAAGTAACTAAAAAAATATTTTTTTTTCCAAAGTAACTAAAAAAATTTTTTTTTTTCCAAAGTAACTAAAAAAATATTTTTTTTTCCAAAGTAACTAAAAAAATAATTTTTTTTCCAAAGTAACTAAAAAAATATTTTTTTTTCCAAAGTAACTAAAACATTTTTTTTCCCCAAAGTATCTAAAAAAATATTTTTTTTTCCAAAGTAACTAAAAAATTATTTTTTTTTCCAAAGTAACTAAAAAATTATTATTTTTTCCAAAGTAACTAAAAAAATATTTTTTTTTCCAAAGTAACTAAAAAAATATTTTTTTTTCCAAAGTAACTAAAAAAATATTTTTTTTTCCAAAGTAACTAAAAAAAATTTTTTTTTTCCAAAGTAACTAAAAAAATATTTTTTTTTCCAAAGTAACTAAAAAAATATTTTTTTTTCCAAAGTAACTAAAAAAATATTTTTTTTTCCAAAGAAACTAAAAAAATATTTTTTTTTCCAAAGAAACTAAAAAAATATTTTTTTTTCCAAAGTAACTAAAAAAATTTTTTTTTTTCCAAAGTAACTAAAAAAATATTTTTTTTTCCAAAGTAACTAAAAAAAATTTTTTTTTTCCAAAGTAACTAAAAAAATATTTTTTTTTCCAAAGTAACTAAAAAAATTTTTTTTTTCCAAAGTAACTAAAAAAAGTTTTTTTTTCCAAAGAAACTAAAAAAATTTTTTTTTTCCAAAGTAACTAAAAATATATTTTTTTTTCCAAAGTAACTAAAAAAATATTTTTTTTTCCAAAGTAACTAAAAAAATATTTTTTTTTCCAAAGTAACTAAAAAAATATTTTTTTTTCCAAAGTAACTAAAAAAATATTTTTTTTTCCAAAGTAACTAAAAAAATATTTTTTTTTCCAAAGTAACTAAAAAAATATTTATTTTTCCAAAGTAACTAAAAAAATATTTATTTTTCCAAAGTAACTAAAAAAATATTTTTTTTTCCAAAGTAACTAAAAAAATATTTTTTTTCCAAAGTAACTAAAAAAATATTTTTTTTTCCAAAGTAACTAAAAAAATTATTTTTTTTCCAAAGTAACTAAAAAATATATTTTTTTCCAAAGTAACTAAAAAAAATTTTTTTTTCCAAAGTAATTAAAAATATATTTTTTTTTCCAAAGTAACTAAAAAAATATTTTTTTTTCCAAAGTAACTAAAAAATATTTTTTTTTCCAAAGTAACTAAAAAAATATTTTTTTCCCCAAAGTAACTAAAAAAATATTTTTTTTCCAAAGTAACTAAAAAAATAATTTTTTTTCCAAAGTAACTAAAAAAATAATTTTTTTTCCAAAGTAACTAAAAAAATATATTTTTTTCCAAAGTAACTAAAAAAATATTTTTTTTTCCAAAGTAACTAAAAAAATATTTTTTTTTCCAAAGTAACTAAAAAAATATTTTTTTTTCCAAAGTAACTAAAAAAATATTTTTTTTTCCAAAGTAACTAAAAAAATATTTTTTTTTCCAAAGTAACTAAAAAAATATTTTTTTTTCCAAAGTAACTAAAAAAATATTTTTTTTTCCAAAGTTACTAAAAAAATATTTTTTTTTCCAAAGTAACTAAAAAAAATTTTTTTTTCCAAAGTAACTAAAAAAATATATTTTTTTCCAAAGTAATTAAAAAAATATTTTTTTTTCCAAAGTAACTAAAAAAATATATTTTTTTCCAAAGTAACTAAAAAAATATATTTTTTTCCAAAGTAACTAAAAAAATATTTTTTTTCCCAAAGTAACTAAAAAAATATTTTTTTTTCCAAAGTAACTAAAAAAATAATTTTTTTTCCAAAGTAACTAAAAAAATATTTTTTTTCCAAAGTAACTAAAAAAATATTTTTTTTTCCAAAGTAACTAAAAAAAAATTTTTTTTCCAAAGTAACTAAAAAAATATTTTTTTTTCCAAAGTAACTAAAAAAATATTTTTTTTTCCAAAGAAACTAAAAAAAAAATTTTTTTCCAAAGTAACTAAAAAAAGTTTTTTTTTTCCAAAGAAACTAAAAAATATATTTTTTTTCCAAAGTAACTAAAAAAATATTTTTTTTTCCAAAGTAACTAAAAAAATATTTTTTTTTCCAAAGTAACTAAAAAAATATTTTTTTTTCCAAAGTAACTAAAAAAATATTTTTTTTTCCAAAGTAACTAAAAAAATATTTATTTTTCCAAAGTAACTAAAAAATATATTTTTTTCCAAAGTAACTAAAAAAATATTTTTTTTCCAAAGTAATTAAAAATATATTTTTTTTTCCAAAGTAACTAAAAAAATATTTTTTTTTCCAAAGTAACTAAAAAAATATTTTTTTTTCCAAAGTAACTAAAAAAATATTTTTTTTCCAAAGTAACTAAAAAAATATTTTTTTTTCCAAAGTAACTAAAAAAATATTTTTTTTCCCAAAGTAACTAAAAAAATTTTTTTTTTCCAAAGTAACTAAAAAAATATATTTTTTTCCAAAGTAATTAAAAAAATATTTTTTTTTCCAAAGTAACTAAAAAAATATTTTTTTTTCCAAAGTAACTAAAAAAATATTTTTTTTTCCAAAGTAACTAAAAAAATATTTTTTTTTCCAAAGTAACTAAAAAAATATTTTTTTTTCCAAAGTAACTAAAAAAATAATTTTTTTTCCAAAGTAACTAAAAAAATATATTTTTTTCCAAAGTAACTAAAAAAATATTTTTTTTTCCAAAGAAACTAAAAAAATATTTTTTTTTCCAAAGTAACTAAAAAAATATTTTTTTTCCAAAGTAACTAAAAAAATATTTTTTTTTCCAAAGTAACTAAAAAAATAATTGTTTTTCCAAAGAAACTAAAAAAATAATTTTTTTTCCAAAGTAACTAAAAAAAAAAATTTTTTCCAAAGAAACTAAAAAAATATTTTTTTTTCCAAAGTAACTAAAAATTTTTTTTTTTTCCAAAGTAACTAAAAAAATATTTTTTTTTCCAAAGTAACTAAAAAAATATTTTTTTTCCAAAGTAACTAAAAAAATATTTTTTTTTCCAAAGTAACTAAAAAAAATTTTTTTTTCCAAAGTAACTAAAAAAATATATTTTTTTCCAAAGTAATTAAAAAAATATTTTTTTTTCCAAAGTAACTAAAAAAATATTTTTTTTTCCAAAGTAACTAAAAAAATATTTTTTTTTCCAAAGTAACTAAAAAAATATTTTTTTTTCCAAAGTAACTAAAAAAATATTTTTTTTTCCAAAGTAACTAAAAAAATAATTTTTTTTCCAAAGTAACTAAAAAAATATATTTTTTTCCAAAGTAACTAAAAAAATATTTTTTTTTCCAAAGAAACTAAAAAAATATTTTTTTTTCCAAAGTAACTAAAAAATATATTTTTTTTTCCAAAGTAACTAAAAAAATATTTTTTTTTCCAAAGTAACTAAAAAAATATTTTTTTTCCCAAAGTAACTAAAAAAATATTTTTTTTCCCAAAGTAACTAAAAAAATATTTTTTTTCCAAAGTAACTAAAAAAATATTTTTTTTTCCAAAGTAACTAAAAAAATATTTTTTTTTCCAAAGTAACTAAAAAAATATATTTTTTTCCAAAGTAACTAAAAAAATATTTTTTTTTCCAAAGTAACTAAAAAAAATTTTTTTTTCCAAAGTAACTAAAAAAATATATTTTTTTCCAAAGTAATTAAAAAAATATTTTTTTTTCCAAAGTAACTAAAAAAATATTTTTTTTTCCAAAGTAACTAAAAAAATATTTTTTTTTCCAAAGTAACTAAAAAAATATTTTTTTTCCCAAAGTAACTAAAAAAATATTTTTTTTTCCAAAGTAACTAAAAAAATAATTTTTTTTCCAAAGTAACTAAAAAAATATTTTTTTTTCCAAAGTAACTAAAAAATTTTTTTTTTTTCCAAAGTAACTAAAAAAATATTTTTTTTTCCAAAGTAACTAAAAAAATATTTTTTTTCCAAAGTAACTAAAAAAATATTTTTTTTTCCAAAGTAACTAAAAAAATATTTTTTTTTCCAAAGTAACTAAAAAAATATTTTTTTTTCCAAAGTAACTAAAAAAATATTTTTTTTTCCAAAGTAACTAAAAAAATATATTTTTTTTCCAAAGAAACTAAAAAAATATTTTTTTTTCCAAAGTAACTAAAAAAATATTTTTTTTTCCAAAGTAACTAAAAAAAATTTTTTTTTTTCCAAAGTAACTAAAAAAAAAAAAAAATTTCCAAAGAAACTAAAATTTTTTTTTTTTTTCCAAAGTAACTAAAATTTTTTTTTTTTTTCCAAAGTAACTAAAAAAATATTTTTTTTCCAAAGTAACTAAAAAAAAATTTTTTTTTCCAAAGTAACTAAAAAAATATTTTTTTTCCAAAGTAACTAAAAAAATATTTTTTTTTCCAAAGTAACTAAAAAAAAATTTTTTTTCCAAAGTAACTAAAAAAATATTTTTTTTTCCAAAGTAACTAAAAAAATATTTTTTTTTCCAAAGAAACTAAAAAAAAATTTTTTTTTCCAAAGTAACTAAAAAAAGTTTTTTTTTTCCAAAGAAACTAAAAAAAATTTTTTTTTTCCAAAGTAACTAAAAAAATATTTTTTTTTCCAAAGTAACTAAAAAAATATTTTTTTTTCCAAAGTAACTAAAAAAATATTTTTTTTTCCAAAGTAACTAAAAAAATATTTTTTTTCCCAAAGTAACTAAAAAAATATTTTTTTTTCCAAAGTAACTAAAAAAATTTTTTTTTTTCCAAAGTAACTAAAAAAATATTTATTTTTCCAAAGTAACTAAAAAAATATTTATTTTTCCAAAGTAACTAAAAAAATATTTTTTTTTCCAAAGTAACTAAAAAAATATTTTTTTTTCCAAAGTAACTAAAAAAATATTTTTTTTTCCAAAGTAACTAAAAAAATATTTTTTCTTCCAAAGTAACTAAAAAATATATTTTTTTCCAAAGTAACTAAAAAAATATTTTTTTTCCAAAGTAATTAAAAATATATATTTTTTTCCAAAGTAACTAAAAAAATATTTTTTTTTCCAAAGTAACTAAAAAAATATTTTTTTTTCCAAAGTAACTAAAAAAATATTTTTTTCCCCAAAGTAACTAAAAAAATATTTTTTTTTCCAAAGTAACTAAAAAAATAATTTTTTTTCCAAAGTAACTAAAAAAATAATTTTTTTTCCAAAGTAACTAAAAAAATATTTTTTTTCCAAAGTAACTAAAAAAATATTTTTTTTCCAAAGTAACTAAAAAAATATTTTTTTTTCCAAAGTAACTAAAAAAATATTTTTTTTTCCAAAGTAACTAAAAAAATATTTTTTTTTCCAAAGTAACTAAAAAAATATATTTTTTTCCAAAGTAACTAAAAAAATATTTTTTTTTCCAAAGTAACTAAAAAAATATTTTTTTTTCCAAAGTAACTAAAAAAATATTTTTTTTTCCAAAGTAACTAAAAAAATATTTTTTTTTCCAAAGAAACTAAAAAAATATTTTTTTTTCCAAAGTAACTAAAAAATATATTTTTTTTTCCAAAGTAACTAAAAAAATATTTTTTTTTCCAAAGTAACTAAAAAAATATTTTTTTTCCCAAAGTAACTAAAAAAATATTTTTTTTCCCAAAGTAACTAAAAATATATTTTTTTTCCAAAGTAACTAAAAAAATATTTTTTTTTCCAAAGTAACTAAAAAAATATTTTTTTTTCCAAAGTAACTAAAAAAATATATTTTTTTCCAAAGTAACTAAAAAAATATTTTTTTTCCAAAGTAACTAAAAAAAAAAATTTTTCCAAAGTAACTAAAAAAATATATTTTTTTCCAAAGTAATTAAAAAAATATTTTTTTTTCCAAAGTAACTAAAAAAATATTTTTTTTTCCAAAGTAACTAAAAAAATATTTTTTTTTCCAAAGTAACTAAAAAAATATTTTTTTTTCCAAAGTAACTAAAAAATTTTTTTTTTTCCAAAGTAACTAAAAAAATATTTTTTTTTCCAAAGTAACTAAAAAAATATTTTTTTTCCAAAGTAACTAAAAAAATATTTTTTTTTCCAAAGTAACTAAAAAAATATTTTTTTTTCCAAAGTAACTAAAAAAATATTTTTTTTTCCAAAGTAACTAAAAAAATATTTTTTTTTCCAAAGTAACTAAAAAAATATTTTTTTTTCCAAAGTAACTAAAAAAATATATTTTTTTTCCAAAGAAACTAAAAAAATATTTTTTTTTCCAAAGTAACTAAAAAAATATTTTTTTTTCCAAAGTAACTAAAAAAAATTTTTTTTTTCCAAAGTAACTAAAAAAAAAAAATTGTTTCCAAAGAAACTAAAATTTTTTTTTTTTTCCAAAGTAACTAAAAATTTTTTTTTTTTTCCAAAGTAACTAAAAAAATATTTTTTTTCCAAAGTAACTAAAAAAAAATTTTTTTTCCAAAGTAACTAAAAAAATATTTTTTTTCCAAAGTAACTAAAAAAATATTTTTTTTTCCAAAGTAACTAAAAAAAAAATTTTTTTCCAAAGTAACTAAAAAAATATTTTTTTTTCCAAAGTAACTAAAAAAATATTTTTTTTTCCAAAGAAACTAAAAAAATATTTTTTTTTCCAAAGTAACTAAAAAAATATTTTTTTTCCCAAAGTAACTAAAAAAATATTTTTTTTTCCAAAGTAACTAAAAAAAATTTTTTTTTTCCAAAGTAACTAAAAAAATATTTATTTTTCCAAAGTAACTAAAAAAATATTTATTTTTCCAAAGTAACTAAAAAAATATTTTTTTTTCCAAAGTAACTAAAAAAATATTTTTTTTTCCAAAGTAACTAAAAAAATATTTTTTTTTCCAAAGTAACTAAAAAAATATTTTTTCTTCCAAAGTAACTAAAAAATATATTTTTTTCCAAAGTAACTAAAAAAATATTTTTTTTCCAAAGTAATTAAAAATATATTTTTTTTTCCAAAGTAACTAAAAAAATATTTTTTTTTCCAAAGTAACTAAAAAAATATTTTTTTTTCCAAAGTAACTAAAAAAATATTTTTTTCCCCAAAGTAACTAAAAAAATATTTTTTTTTCCAAAGTAACTAAAAAAATAATTTTTTTTCCAAAGTAACTAAAAAAATAATTTTTTTTCCAAAGTAACTAAAAAAATATTTTTTTTCCAAAGTAACTAAAAAAATATTTTTTTTTCCAAAGTAACTAAAAAAATATTTTTTTTTCCAAAGTAACTAAAAAAATATTTTTTTTTCCAAAGTAACTAAAAAAATATTTTTTTTTCCAAAGTAACTAAAAAAATATTTTTTTTTCCAAAGTAACTAAAAAAATATATTTTTTTCCAAAGTAACTAAAAAAATATTTTTTTTTCCAAAGTAACTAAAAAAATATTTTTTTTTCCAAAGTAACTAAAAAAATATTTTTTTTTCCAAAGTAACTAAAAAAATATTTTTTTTTCCAAAGTAACTAAAAAAATTTTTTTTTTCCAAAGTAACTAAAAAAAATTTTTTTTTTCCAAAGTAACTAAAAAAATATTTTTTTTCCAAAGTAATTAAAAAAATATTTTTTTTTCCAAAGTAACTAAAAAAATATTTTTTTTTCCAAAGTAACTAAAAAATTTTTTTTTTTTCCAAAGTAACTAAAAAAATATTTTTTTTTCCAAAGTAACTAAAAAAATATTTTTTTTTCCAAAGTAACTAAAAAAAAATTTTTTTTTCCAAAGTAACTAAAAAAATATTTTTTTTTCCAAAGTAACTAAAAAAATTTTTTTTTTTCCAAAGTAACTAAAAAAAATTTTTTTTTTCCAAAGTAACTAAAAAAATTTTTTTTTTCCAAAGTAACTAAAAAAATTTTTTTTTTTCCAAAGTAATTAAAAAAATATTTTTTTTTCCAAAGTAACTAAAAAAATATTTTTTTTTCCAAAGTAACTAAAAAAATATTTTTTTTCCCAAAGTAACTAAAAAAATATTTTTTTTTCCAAAGTAACTAAAAAAATATTTTTTTTTCCAAAGTAACTAAAAAAATATATTTTTTTCCAAAGTAACTAAAAAAATATTTTTTTTTCCAAAGTAACTAAAAAAATATTTTTTTTTCCAAAGAAACTAAAAAAATATTTTTTTTTCCAAAGTAACTAAAAAAATATTTTTTTTCCAAAGTAACTAAAAAAATATTTTTTTTTCCAAAGTAACTAAAAAAATAATTTTTTTTCCAAAGAAACTAAAAAAATATTTTTTTTTCCAAAGTAACTAAAAAAAATTTTTTTTTCCAAAGAAACTAAAAAAATATTTTTTTTTCCAAAGTAACTAAAAAATTTTTTTTTTTTCCAAAGTAACTAAAAAAATTTTTTTTTTTCCAAAGTAACTAAAAAAATATTTTTTTTGCCAAAGTAACTAAAAAAATATATTTTTTTCCAAAGTAACTAAAAAAAATTTTTTTTTCCAAAGTAACTAAAAAAATATATTTTTTTCCAAAGTAATTAAAAAAATTTTTTTTTTCCAAAGTAACTAAAAAAATTTTTTTTTTTCCAAAGTAACTAAAAAAATATTTTTTTTTCCAAAGTAACTAAAAAGATATTTTTTTTCCAAAGTAACTAAAAAAATATTTTTTTTTCCAAAGTAACTAAAAAAATAATTTTTTTTCCAAAGTAACTAAAAAAATATATTTTTTTCCAAAGTAACTAAAAAAATATTTTTTTTTCCAAAGAAACTAAAAAAATATTTTTTTTTCCAAAGTAACTAAAAAAAATATTTTTTTTCCAAAGTAACTAAAAAAATATTTTTTTTTCCAAAGAAACTAAAAAAATATTTTTTTTTCCAAAGAAACTAAAAAAATAATATTTTTTCCAAAGTAACTAAAAAAATTTTTTTTTTCCAAAGAAACTAAAAAAATATTTTTTTTTCCAAAGTAACTAAAAATTTTTTTTTTTTTCCAAAGTAACTAAAAATTTTTTTTTTTTTCCAAAGTAACTAAAAAAATATTTTTTTTTCCAAAGTAACTAAAAAAATATTTTTTTTTCCAAAGTAACTAAAAAAATATTTTTTTTTCCAAAGTAACTAAAAAAATATTTTTTTTTCCAAAGTAACTAAAAAAATATTTTTTTTTCCAAAGTAACTAAAAAAATATTTTTTTTTCCAAAGTAACTAAAAAAATATTTTTTTTTCCAAAGTAACTAAAAAAATATTTTTTTTTCCAAAGTAACTAAAAAAATATTTTTTTTTCCAAAGTAACTAAAAAAATTTTTTTTTTTCCAAAGTAACTAAAAAAAATTTTTTTTTCCAAAGTAACTAAAAAAATTTTTTTTTCCAAAGTAACTAAAAAAATATTTTTTTTCCAAAGTAATTAAAAAAATATTTTTTTTTCCAAAGTAACTAAAAAATATATTTTTTTTTCCAAAGTAACTAAAATTTTTTTTTTTTTTCCAAAGTAACTAAAAAAATATTTTTTTTCCCAAAGTAACTAAAAAAATATATTTTTTCCCAAAGTAACTAAAAAAATATTTTTTTTCCAAAGTAACTAAAAAAATATTTTTTTTTCCAAAGTAACTAAAAAAATATATTTTTTTCCAAAGTAACTAAAAAAATATATTTTTTTCCAAAGTAACTAAAAAAATATATTTTTTTCCAAAGTAATTAAAAAAATATTTTTTTTTCCAAAGTAACTAAAAAAATATTTTTTTTTCCAAAGTAACTAAAAAAATATTTTTTTTTCCAAAGTAACTAAAAAAATATTTTTTTTCCCAAAGTAACTAAAAAAATATTTTTTTTTCCAAAGTAACTAAAAAAATAATTTTTTTTCCAAAGTAACTAAAAAAATATTTTTTTTTCCAAAGTAACTAAAAAAATATTTTTTTTTCCAAAGTAACTAAAAAAATATTTTTTTTTCCAAAGTAACTAAAAAAATATTTTTTTTTCCAAAGTAACTAAAAAAATATTTTTTTTTCCAAAGTAACTAAAAAAATATTTTTTTTCCAAAGTAACTAAAAAAATATTTTTTTTTCCAAAGTAACTAAAAAAATATTTTTTTTTCCAAAGTAACTAAAAAAATATTTTTTTTTCCAAAGTAACTAAAAAAATATTTTTTTTTCCAAAGTAACTAAAAAAATATTTTTTTTTCCAAAGAAACTAAAAAAATATTTTTTTTTCCAAAGTAACTAAAAAAATATTTTTTTTCCAAAGTAACTAAAAAAATATTTTTTTTTCCAAAGTAACTAAAAAAAATTTTTTTTTTCCAAAGAAACTAAATTTTTTTTTTTTTTTCCAAAGTAACTAAAAAATTTTTTTTTTTCCAAAGTAACTAAAAAAATATTTTTTTTCCAAAGTAACTAAAAAATTTTTTTTTTTTCCAAAGTAACTAAAAAAATATTTTTTTTCCAAAGTAACTAAAAAAATATTTTTTTTTCCAAAGTAACTAAAAAAAATTTTTTTTTCCAAAGTAACTAAAAATTTTTTTTTTTTCCAAAGTAATTAAAAAAATATTTTTTTTTCCAAAGTAACTAAAAAATATATTTTTTTTTCCAAAGTAACTAAAAAAATAATTTTTTTTCCAAAGTAACTAAAAAAATAATTTTTTTTCCAAAGTAACTAAAAAAATAATTTTTTTTCCAAAGTAACTAAAAAAATATTTTTTTTTCCAAAGTAACTAAAAAAATATTTTTTTTCCAAAGTAACTAAAAAAATATTTTTTTTTCCAAAGTAACTAAAAAAATATTTTTTTTTCCAAAGTAACTAAAAAAATATTTTTTTTCCAAAGTAACTAAAAAAATATTTTTTTTTCCAAAGTAACTAAAAAAATATTTTTTTTCCAAAGTAACTAAAAAAATATTTTTTTTTCCAAAGTACCTAAAAAAAATTTTTTTTTCCAAAGTAACTAAAAAAATATTTTTTTTTCCAAAGTAACTAAAAAAATTTTTTTTTTCCAAAGAAAGTAAAAAAAATTTTTTTTTTCCAAAGTAACTAAAAAAAGTTTTTTTTTTTCCAAAGTAACTAAAAAAATATATTTTTTTCCAAAGTACCTAAAAAAATATTTTTTTTTCCAAAGTAACTAAACAAATATTTTTTTTTCCAAAGTAACTAAAAAAATATTTTTTTTTCCAAAGAAACTAAAAAAATATTTTTTTTTCCAAAGTAACTAAAAAAATATTTTTTTTTCCAAAGTAACTAAAAAAAATCTTTTTTTCCAAAGTAACTAAAAAAATATTTTTTTCCCAAAGAAACTAAAAAAATATTTTTTTTTCCAAAGTAACTAAAAAAATAATTTTTTTTCCAAAGTAACTAAAAAAAATTTTTTTTTTCCAAAGTAACTAAAAAATTTTTTTTTTTTCCAAAGTAACTAAAAAAATATTTTTTTTCCAAAGTAACTAAAAAAATATTTTTTTTTCCAAAGTAACTAAAAAAATATTTTTTTTTCCAAAGTAACTAAAAAAATATTTTTTTTTCCAAAGTAACTAAAAAAATATTTTTTTTTCCAAAGAAACTAAAAAAATATTTTTTTTTCCAAAGTAACTAAAAAAATAATTTTTTTTCCAAAGTAACTAAAAAAATATTTTTTTTCCCAAAGTAACTAAAAAAATATTTTTTTTCCAAAGTAACTAAAAAAATATTTTTTTTTCCAAAGTAACTAAAAAAATATTTTTTTTTCCAAAGTAACTAAAAAAATATTTTTTTTTCCAAAGTAACTAAAAAAATATTTTTTTTTCCAAAGTAACTAAAAAAATATTTTTTTTTCCAAAGTAACTAAAAAAATATTTTTTTTTCCAAAGTAACTAAAAAAATATTTTTTTTTCCAAAGTAACTAAAAAAATATTTTTTTTTCCAAAGTAACTAAAAAAATATTTTTTTTTCCAAAGTAACTAAAAAATTTTTTTTTTTTCCAAAGTAACTAAAAATTTTTTTTTTTTTCCAAAGTAACTAAAAAAATATTTTTTTTTCCAAATTAACTAAAAAAATATTTTTTTTTCCAAAGTAACTAAAAAAATATTTTTTTTTCCAAAGTAACTAAAAAAAATATTTTTTTCCAAAGTAACTAAAAAAATATTTTTTTTCCAAAGTAATTAAAAAAATATTTTTTTTTCCAAAGTAACTAAAAAAATATATTTTTTTCCAAAGTAACTAAAAAAATATTTTTTTTTCCAAAGTAACTAAAAAAATATTTTTTCCCCAAAGTAACTAAAAAAATATTTTTTTTTCCAAAGTAACTAAAAAAAATTATTTTTTTCCAAAGTAACTAAAAAAATATTTTTTTTTCCAAAGTAACTAAAAAAATATTTTTTTTTCCAAAGTAACTAAAAAAATATTTTTTTTCCAAAGTAACTAAAAAAATATTTTTTTTCCAAAGTAACTAAAAAAATATTTTTTTTTCCAAAGTAACTAAAAAAATATTTTTTTTTCCAAAGTAACTAAAAAAATATTTTTTTTTCCAAAGAAACTAAAAAAATATTTTTTTTTCCAAAGTAACTAAAAAATTTTTTTTTTTCCAAAGTAACTAAAAAAATATTTTTTTTTCCAAAGTAACTAAAAAAATAAAAAAATTTCCAAAGAAACTAAAAAAATAAAAAATTTTCCAAAGAAACTAAAAAAATATTTTTTTTTCCAAAGTAACTAAAAAAATATTTTTTTTCCAAAGTAACTAAAAAAATATTTTTTTTTCCAAAGTAACTAAAAAAATATTTTTTTTTCCAAAGTAACTAAAAAAATATTTTTTTTCCAAAGTAACTAAAAAAATATTTTTTTTCCCAAAGTAACTAAAAAATATTTTTTTTTCCAAAGTAACTAAAAAAATATTTTTTTTTCCAAAGTAACTAAAAAAATATTTTTTTTTCCAAAGTAACTAAAAAAATATTTTTTTTTCCAAAGTAACTAAAAAAAATTTTTTTTTCCAAAGTAACTAAAAAAATATATTTTTTTCCAAAGTAATTAAAAAAATATTTTTTTTTCCAAAGTAACTAAAAAAATATTTTTTTTTCCAAAGTAACTAAAAAAATATTTTTTTTTCCAAAGTAACTAAAAAAATATTTTTTTTTCCAAAGTAACTAAAAAAATATTTTTTTTCCAAAGTAACTAAAAAAATAATTTTTTTTCCAAAGTAACTAAAAATATATATTTTTTTCCAAAGTAACTAAAAAAATATTTTTTTTTCCAAAGAAACTAAAAAAATATTTTTTTTTCCAAAGTAACTAAAAAAATATTTTTTTTCCAAAGTAACTAAAAAAATATTTTTTTTTCCAAAGTAACTAAAAAAATAATTTTTTTTCCAAAGAAACTAAAAAAATAATTTTTTTTCCAAAGTAACTAAAAAAAAATTTTTTTTCCAAAGAAACTAAAAAAATATTTTTTTTTCCAAAGTAACTAAAAAATTTTTTTTTTTTCCAAAGTAACTAAAAAATTTTTTTTTTTCCAAAGTAACTAAAAAAATATATTTTTTTTCCAAAGTAACTAAAAAAATATTTTTTTTTCCAAAGTAACTAAAAAAATATTTTTTTTTCCAAAGTAACTAAAAAAATATTTTTTTTTCCAAAGTAACTAAAAAAATATTTTTTTTTCCAAAGTAACTAAAAAAATATTTTTTTTCCAAAGTAACTAAAAAAATATATTTTTTTCCAAAGTAACTAAAAAAATATATTTTTTTCCAAAGTAACTAAAAAAATATATTTTTTTCCAAAGTAACTAAAAAAATATTTTTTTTTCCAAAGTAACTAAAAAAATATTTTTTTTCCAAAGTAACTAAAAAAAATTTTTTTTTCCAAAGTAACTAAAAAAATATTTTTTTTCCAAAGTAATTAAAAAAATATTTTTTTTTCCAAAGTAACTAAAAAATATATATTTTTTTCCAAAGTAACTAAAAAAATATTTTTTTTTCCAAAGTAACTAAAAAAATATTTTTTTTCCCAAAGTAACTAAAAAAATATTTTTTTTCCCAAAGTAACTAAAAAAATATTTTTTTTCCAAAGTAACTAAAAAAAATATTTTTTTTTCCAAAGTAACTAAAAAAATATTTTTTTTTTCCAAAGTAACTAAAAAAATATTTTTTTTTCCAAAGTAACTAAAAAAATATATTTTTTTCCAAAGTAACTAAAAAAATTTTTTTTTTCCAAAGTAACTAAAAAAATATATTTTTTTCCAAAGTAATTAAAAAAATATTTTTTTTTCCAAAGTAACTAAAAAAATATTTTTTTTTCCAAAGTAACTAAAAAAATATTTTTTTTTCCAAAGTAACTAAAAAAATATTTTTTCCCAAAGTAACTAAAAAAATATTTTTTTTTCCAAAGTAACTAAAAAAATAATTTTTTTTCCAAAGTAACTAAAAAAATATTTTTTTTTCCAAAGTAACTAAAAAAATATTTTTTTTTCCAAAGTAACTAAAAAAATATTTTTTTTTCCAAAGTAACTAAAAAAATATTTTTTTTCCAAAGTAACTAAAAAAATATTTTTTTTTCCAAAGTAACTAAAAAAATATTTTTTTTTCCAAAGTAACTAAAAAAATATTTTTTTTTCCAAAGTAACTAAAAAAATTTTTTTTTTTCCAAAGTAACTAAAAAAATATTTTTTTTTCCAAAGAAACTAAAAAAATTTTTTTTTTTCCAAAGTAACTAAAAAAATATTTTTTTTTCCAAAGTAACTAAAAAAAAATTTTTTTTTCCAAAGTAACTAAAAAAAAATTTTTTTTTCCAAAGAAACTAAATTTTTTTTTTTTTTTCCAAAGTAACTAAAATTTTTTTTTTTTTCCAAAGTAACTAAAAAAATATTTTTTTTCCAAAGTAACTAAAAAAAATTTTTTTTTTCCAAAGTAACTAAAAAAATATTTTTTTTCCAAAGTAACTAAAAAAATATTTTTTTTTCCAAAGTAACTAAAAAAAATTTTTTTTTCCAAAGTAACTAAAAAAATATTTTTTTTCCAAAGTAATTAAAAAAATATTTTTTTTTCCAAAGTAACTAAAAAATATATTTTTTTTTCCAAAGTAACTAAAAAAATAATTTTTTTTCCAAAGTAACTAAAAAAATAATTTTTTTTCCAAAGTAACTAAAAAAATAATTTTTTTTCCAAAGTAACTAAAAAAATATTTTTTTTTCCAAAGTAACTAAAAAAATATTTTTTTTCCAAAGTAACTAAAAAAATATTTTTTTTTCCAAAGTAACTAAAAAAATATTTTTTTTTCCAAAGTAACTAAAAAAATATTTTTTTTCCAAAGTAACTAAAAAAATATTTTTTTTTCCAAAGTAACTAAAAAAATATTTTTTTTCCAAAGTAACTAAAAAAATATTTTTTTTTCCAAAGTACCTAAAAAAAATTTTTTTTTCCAAAGTAACTAAAAAAATATTTTTTTTTCCAAAGTAACTAAAAAAATATTTTTTTTTCCAAAGAAACTAAAAAAAAATTTTTTTTTCCAAAGTAACTAAAAAAAGTTTTTTTTTTCCAAAGTAACTAAAAAAATATTTTTTTTCCAAAGTAACTAAAAAAATATTTTTTTTTCCAAAGTACCTAAAAAAATATTTTTTTTCCCAAAGTAACTAAACAAATATTTTTTTTCCAAAGTAACTAAAAAAATATTTTTTTTTCCAAAGAAACTAAAAAAATATTTTTTTTTCCAAAGTAACTAAAAAAAATTTTTTTTTTCCAAAGTAACTAAAAAAATTTTTTTTTTCCAAAGTAACTAAAAAAATATTTTTTTTCCCAAAGAAACTAAAAAAATATTTTTTTTTCCAAAGTAACTAAAAAAATAATTTTTTTTCCAAAGTAACTAAAAAAAAAATTTTTTTTCCAAAGTAACTAAAAAAATTTTTTTTTTTCCAAAGTAACTAAAAAAATATTTTTTTTTCCAAAGTAACTAAAAAAATATTTTTTTTTCCAAAGTAACTAAAAAAATATTTTTTTTTCCAAAGTAACTAAAAAAAAATTTTTTTTCCCAAAGTAACTAAAAAAATATTTTTTTTCCAAAGTAACTAAAAAAATATATTTTTTTCCAAAGTAACTAAAAAAATATTTTTTTTTCCAAAGTAACTAAAAAAATATTTTTTTTTCCAAAGTAACTAAAAAAATATTTTTTTTTCCAAAGAAACTAAAAAAATATTTTTTTTCCAAAGTAACTAAAAAAATATATTTTTTTCCAAAGTAACTAAAAAAATATTTTTTTTTCCAAAGTAACTAAAAAAATATTTTTTTTTCCAAAGTAACTAAAAAAATATTTTTTTTTCCAAAGTAACTAAAAAAATATTTTTTTTTCCAAAGTAACTAAAAAAATATTTTTTTTTCCAAAGTAACTAAAAAAATATTTTTTTTTCCAAAGTAACTAAAAAAATATTTTTTTTTCCAAAGTAACTAAAAAAATATTTTTTTTTCCAAAGTAACTAAAAAAATATTTTTTTTTCCAAAGTAACTAAAAAAATATTTTTTTTTCCAAAGTAACTAAAAAAATATTTTTTTTTCCAAAGTAACTAAAAAAATATTTTTTTTTCCAAAGTAACTAAAAAATATATTTTTTTCCAAAGTAACTAAAAAAATATTTTTTTTCCAAAGTAATTAAAAAATATTTTTTTTTCCAAAGTAACTAAAAAAATATTTTTTTTTTCCAAAGTAACTAAAAAAATATTTTTTTTTCCAAAGTAACTAAAAAAATATTTTTTTCCCCAAAGTAACTAAAAAAATATTTTTTTTTCCAAAGTAACTAAAAAAAATTTTTTTTTTCCAAAGTAACTAAAAAAATTTTTTTTTTTCCAAAGTAACTAAAAAAATATTTTTTTTTCCAAAGTAACTAAAAAAATATTTTTTTTTCCAAAGTAACTAAAAAAATTTTTTTTTTTCCAAAGAAACTAAAAAAATATTTTTTTTTCCAAAGTAACTAAAAAAATATTTTTTTTTCCAAAGTAACTAAAAAAATAATTTTTTTTCCAAAGTAACTAAAAAAAATTTTTTTTTCCAAAGAAACTAAAAAAATAATTTTTTTTCCAAAGTAACTAAAAAAAATTTTTTTTTTCCAAAGTAACTAAAAAAATATTTTTTTTTCCAAAGAAACTAAAAAAATTAATTTTTTTCCAAAGTAACTAAAAAAAATTTTTTTTTCCAAAGTAACTAAAAAAATATTTTTTTTTCCAAAGTAACTAAAAAAATATTTTTTTTTCCAAAGTAACTAAAAAAATATTTTTTTTTCCAAAGTAACTAAAAAAATATTTTTTTTTCCAAAGTAACTAAAAAAATATTTTTTTTCCAAAGTAACTAAAAAAATATTTTTTTTTCCAAAGTAACTAAAAAAAAAATTTTTTTCCAAAGTAACTAAAAAATTTTTTTTTTTTCCAAAGTAACTAAAAACATTTTTTTTTTCCAAAGTAATTCAAAAAATATTTTTTTTTCCAAAGTAACTAAAAAAAAATTTTTTTTCCAAAGAAACTAAAAAAATAATTTTTTTTCCAAAGTAACTAAAAAAAATTTTTTTTTTCCAAAGTAACTAAAAAAATATTTTTTTTTCCAAAGAAACTAAAAAAATAATTTTTTTTCCAAAGTAACTAAAAAAAAATTTTTTTTCCAAAGTAACTAAAAAAAATATTTTTTTTTCCAAAGTAACTAAAAAAATATTTTTTTTTCCAAAGTAACTAAAAAAATATTTTTTTTTCCAAAGTAACTAAAAAAATATTTTTTTTTCCAAAGTAACTAAAAAAATATTTTTTTTCCAAAGTAACTAAAAAAATATTTTTTTTTCCAAAGTAACTAAAAAATTTTTTTTTTTCCAAAGTAACTAAAAAATTTATTTTTTTTCCAAAGTAACTAAAAACATTTTTTTTTTCCAAAGTAATTCAAAAAATATTTTTTTTTCCAAAGTAACTAAAAAAAATTTTTTTTTTCCAAAGTAACTAAAAAAATATTTTTTTTCCCAAAGTAACTAAAAAAATATTTTTTTTTCCAAAGTAACTAAAAAAATATGTTTTTTTCCAAACTAACTAAAAAAATATGTTTTTTTCCAAAGTAACTAAAAAAATATTTTTTTTTCCAAAGTAACTAAAAAAATATTTTTTTTTCCAAAGTAACTAAAAAAATATTTTTTTTTCCAAAGTAACTAAAAAAATATTTTTTTTTCCAAAGTAACTAAAAAAATATTTTTTTTTCCAAAGTAACTAAAAAATTATTTTTTTTCCAAAGTAACTAAAAAAAATTGTTTTTTCCAAAGTAACTAAAAAAATATTTTTTTTCCAAAGTAATTAAAAAAATATTTTTTTTTCCAAAGTAACTAAAAAAATATTTTTTTTTCCAAAGTAACTAAAAAAATATTTTTTTTTCCAAAGTAACTAAAAAAATATTTTTTTTTCCAAAGTAACTAAAAAAATATTTTTTTTTCCAAAGTAACTAAAAAAATATTTTTTTTTCCAAAGTAACTAAAAAAATATTTTTTTTTCCAAAGTAACTAAAAAAAATTTTTTTTTTCCAAAGTAACTAAAAAAATATATTTTTTTCCAAAGTAACTAAAAAAATATTTTTTTTTCCAAAGTAACTAAAAAATATTTTTTTTTCCAAAGTAACTAAAAAAATATTTTTTTTTCCAAAGTAATTAAAAAAATATTTTTTTTTCCAAAGTAACTAAAAAAATATATTTTTTTCCAAAGTAACTAAAAAAATATTTTTTTTTCCAAAGTAACTAAAAAAATATTTTTTTTCCCAAAGTAACTAAAAAAATATTTTTTTTTCCAAAGTAACTAAAAAAATAATTTTTTTTCCAAAGTAACTAAAAAAATATTTTTTTTTCCAAAGTAACTAAAAAAATATTTTTTTTTCCAAAGTAACTAAAAAAATATTTTTTTTTCCAAAGTAACTAAAAAAATATTTTTTTTTCCAAAGTAACTAAAAAAATATTTTTTTTTCCAAAGTAACTAAAAAAATATTTTTTTTCCAAAGTAACTAAAAAAATATTTTTTTTTCCAAAGAAACTAAAAAAATATTTTTTTTTCCAAAGTAACTAAAAAAATATTTTTTTTTCCAAAGTAACTAAAAAAATATTTTTTTTTCCAAAGTAACTAAAAAAATATTTTTTTTTCCAAAGAAACTAAAAAAAAAATTTTTTTTTCCAAAGTAACTAAAAAAATTTTTTTTTTTCCAAAGTAACTAAAAAAATTTTTTTTTTCCAAAGTAACTAAAAAAATTTTTTTTTTCCAAAGTAACTAAAAAAATATTTTTTTTTCCAAAGTAACTAAAAAAATATTTTTTTTTCCAAAGTAACTAAAAAAATATTTTTTTTTCCAAAGTAACTAAAAAAATATTTTTTTTTCCAAAGTAACTAAAAAAATATTTTTTTTCCCAAAGTAACTAAAAAAATATTTTTTTTCCAAAGTAACTAAAAAAATATTTTTTTTCCAAAGTAACTAAAAAAATATTTTTTTTTCCAAAGTAACTAAAAAAATATTTTTTTTTCCAAAGTAACTAAAAAAATATTTTTTTTTCCAAACTAAAAAAATATTTTTTTTTCCAAAGTAACTAAAAAAATATTTTTTTCCCCAAAGTAACTAAAAAAATATTTTTTTTTCCAAAGTAACTAAAAAAATAATTTTTTTTCCAAAGTAACTAAAAAAATAATTTTTTTTCCAAAGTAACTAAAAAAATATTTTTTTTCCAAAGTAACTAAAAAAATATTTTTTTTCCAAAGTAACTAAAAAAAAATTTTTTTTTCCAAAGTAACTAAAAAAAAATTTTTTTTTCCAAAGTAACTAAAAAAATATTTTTTTTTCCAAAGTAACTAAAAAAAATTTTTTTTTCCAAAGAAACTAAAAAAATATTTTTTTTTCCAAAGTAACTAAAAATTTTTTTTTTTCCAAAGTAACTAAAAAAAATTTTTTTTTTCCAAAGTAACTAAAAAAATAATTTTTTTTCCAAAGTAACTAAAAAAATAATTTTTTTTCCAAAGTAACTAAAAAAATTTTTTTTTCCAAAGAAACTAAAAAAATATTTTTTTTTCCAAAGTAACTAAAAAAAAATTTTTTTCCAAAGTAACTAAAAAAAAATTTTTTTCCCCAAAGTAACTAAAAAAATATTTTTTTTTCCAAAGTAACTAAAAATATATTTTTTTTCCAAAGTAACTAAAAAAATATTTTTTTTTCCAAAGTAACTAAAAAAATAATTCTTTTTCCAAAGAAACTAAAAAAATAATTTTTTTTCCAAAGAAACTAAAAATTTTTTTTTTTTTCCAAAGTAACTAAAAAAAAAAATTTTTCCCCAAAGTAACTAAAAAAATATTTTTTTTTCCAAAGTAACTAAAAAAATATTTTTTTTCCAAAGTAACTAAAAAAATATTTTTTTTTCCAAAGTAACTAAAAAAATATTTTTTTTTTCCAAAGTAACTAAAAAAATATTTTTTTTCCAAAGTAACTAAAAAAATATTTTTTTTTCCAAAGTAACTAAAAAAATATTTTTTTTTCCAAAGTAACTAAAAAAATATTTTTTTTTCCAAAGTAACTAAAAAAATATTTTTTTTTCCAAAGAAACTAAAAAAATATTTTTTTTTCCAAAGTAACTAAAAAAATATTTTTTTTTCC
Organism: Melanostigma gelatinosum; assembly: GCF_949748355.1. NCBI lineage: Eukaryota > Metazoa > Chordata > Actinopteri > Perciformes > Zoarcidae > Melanostigma > Melanostigma gelatinosum. The sequence goes on along the minus strand of NW_027635169.1, from coordinate 8,463 downwards.
AAAGAAACTAAAAAAATATTTTTTTTTCCAAAGTAACTAAAAAAATATTTTTTTTTCCAAAGAAACTAAAAACTTTTTTTTTTTTCCAAAGTAACTAAAAAAAAAAATTTTTTTCCAAAGAAACTAAAAAAATATTTTTTTTTCCAAAGTAACTAAAAAAATATTTTTTTTTCCAAAGAAACTAAAAAAATATTTTTTTTTCCAAAGTAACTAAAAAAATATTTTTTTTTCCAAAGAAACTAAAAAAATATATTTTTTTCCAAAGAAACTAAAAAAAAATTTTTTTTTCCAAAGTAACTAAAAAAATATTTTTTTTTCCAAAGTAACTAAAAAAATATTTTTTTTTCCAAAGTAACTAAAAAAATATTTTTTTTTCCAAAGTAACTAAAAAAATATTTTTTTTTCCAAAGAAACTAAAAAAATATTTTTTTTTCCAAAGTAACTAAAAAAATATTTTTTTTTCCAAAGAAACTAAAAAAATATTTTTTTTTCCAAATAAACTAAAAAAAAAATTTTTTTTCCAAAGAAACTAAAAAAATATTTTTTTTTCCAAAGAAACTAAAAAAAATATTTTTTTTCCAAAGTAACTAAAAAAATATTTTTTTTTCCAAAGTAACTAAAAAAATATTTTTTTTTCCAAAGTAACTAAAAAAATAATTTTTTTTCCAAAGAAACGAAAAAAATATTTTTTTTTCCAAAGTAACTAAAAAAATATATTTTTTTCCAAAGTAACTAAAAAAATATTTTTTTCCCCAAAGTAACTAAAAAAATATTTTTTTTTCCAAAGTAACTAAAAAAAAAATTTTTTCCCCAAAGTAACTAAAAAAATATTTTTTTTCCCAAAGTAACTAAAAAAATATTTTTTTTTCCAAAGTAACTAAAAAAATATTTTTTTTTCCAAAGTAACTAAAAAAATATTTTTTTTTCCAAAGTAACTAAAAAAATATTTTTTTTTCCAAAGTAACTAAAAAAATATTTTTTTTCCAAAGTAACTAAAAAAATATATTTTTTTCCAAAGTAACTAAAAAAAAAATTTTTTTTCCAAAGTAACTAAAAAAATATTTTTCTTTCCAAAGTAACTAAAAAAATATTTTTTTTCCCAAAGTAACTAAAAAAATATTTTTTTTTCCAAAGAAACTAAAAAAATATTTTTTTTTCCAAAGTAACTAAAAAAATAATTTTTTTTCCAAAGTAACTAAAAAAATATTTTTTTTTCCAAAGTAACTAAAAATATATTTTTTTTCCAAAGTAACTAAAAAAATATTTTTTTTTCCAAAGTAACTAAAAAAATAATTTTTTTCCAAAGTAACTAAAAAAATATTTTTTTTTCCAAAGTAACTAAAAAAATATTTTTTTTCCAAAGAAACTAAAAATATATTTTTTTTTCCAAAGTAACTAAAAAAAAATTTTTTTTTCCAAAGAAACTAAAAAAAATTTTTTTTTTCCAAAGTAACTAAAAAAATATTTTTTTTTCCAAAGTAACTAAAAAAATATTTTTTTTTCCAAAGAAACTAAAAAAATATTTTTTTTTCCAAAGTAACTAAAAATTTTTTTTTTTTCCAAAGAAACTAAAAAAATATTTTTTTTTCCAAAGTAACTAAAAAAATATTTTTTTTTCCAAAGAAACTAAAAAAATATTTTTTTTCCCAAAGTAACTAAAAAAAATTTTTTTTTTCCAAAAATTTTTTTTTTTTCCAAAGTAACTAAAAAACATTTTTTTTTTTCCAAAGTAACTAAAAAAATTATTTTTTTTCCAAAGTAACTAAAAAAATATTTTTTTTTCCAAAGTAACTAAAAAAATTTTTTTTTTTCCAAAGTAACTAAAAAAATATATTTTTTCCAAAGTAATTAAAAAAATATTTTTTTTTCCAAAGTAACTAAAAAAATAATTTTTTTTCCAAAGAAACTAAAAAAATAATTTTTTCCCCAAAGTAACTAAAAAAATATTTTTTTTTCCAAAGTAACTAAAAATATATTTTTTTTCCAAAGTAACTAAAAAAATATTTTTTTTTCCAAAGTAACTAAAAAACATTTTTTTTTTCCAAAGTAACTAAAAAAATTATTTTTTTTCCAAAGTAACTAAAAAAATATTTTTTTTTCCAAAGTAACTAAAAAATTTTTTTTTTTTCCAAAGTAACTAAAAAAATATATTTTTTCCAAAGTAATTAAAAAAATATTTTTTTTTCCAAAGTAACTAAAAAAATTATTTTTTTTCCAAAGTAACTAAAAAAATATTTTTTTCCCCAAAGTAACTAAAAAAATATTTTTTTTTCCAAAGTAACTAAAAATATATTTTTTTTCCAAAGTAACTAAAAAAATATTTTTTTTTCCAAAGTAACTAAAAAAATAATTTTTTTTCCAAAGAAACTAAAAAAATAATTTTTTTTCCAAAGAAACTAAAAAATTTTTTTTTTTTCCAAAGTAACTAAAAAAAAAAATTTTTCCCCAAAGTAACTAAAAAAATATTTTTTTTTCCAAAGTAACTAAAAAAATATTTTTTTTCCAAAGTAACTAAAAAAATATTTTTTTTTCCAAAGTAACTAAAAAAATATTTTTTTTTTCCAAAGTAACTAAAAAAATATTTTTTTTCCAAAGTAACTAAAAAAATATTTTTTTTTCCAAAGTAACTAAAAAAATATTTTTTTTTCCAAAGTAACTAAAAAAATATTTTTTTTTCCAAAGTAACTAAAAAAATATTTTTTTTTTCCAAAGAAACTAAAAAAATATTTTTTTTTCCAAAGTAACTAAAAAAATATTTTTTTTTCCAAAGAAACTAAAAAAATATTTTTTTTTCCAAAGTAACTAAAAAAATATTTTTTTTTCCAAAGAAACTAAAAACTTTTTTTTTTTTCCAAAGTAACTAAAAAAAAAAATTTTTTTCCAAAGAAACTAAAAAAATATTTTTTTTTCCAAAGTAACTAAAAAAATATTTTTTTTTCCAAAGAAACTAAAAAAATATTTTTTTTTCCAAAGTAACTAAAAAAATATTTTTTTTTCCAAAGAAACTAAAAAAATATATTTTTTTCCAAAGAAACTAAAAAAAAATTTTTTTTCCAAAGTAACTAAAAAAATATTTTTTTTTCCAAAGTAACTAAAAAAATATTTTTTTTTCCAAAGTAACTAAAAAAATATTTTTTTTTCCAAAGTAACTAAAAAAATATTTTTTTTTCCAAAGAAACTAAAAAAATATTTTTTTTTCCAAAGTAACTAAAAAAATATTTTTTTTTCCAAAGAAACTAAAAAAATATTTTTTTTTCCAAATAAACTAAAAAAAAAATTTTTTTTCCAAAGAAACTAAAAAAATATTTTTTTTTCCAAAGAAACTAAAAAAAATATTTTTTTTCCAAAGTAACTAAAAAAATATTTTTTTTTCCAAAGTAACTAAAAAAATATTTTTTTTTCCAAAGTAACTAAAAAAATAATTTTTTTTCCAAAGAAACGAAAAAAATATTTTTTTTTCCAAAGTAACTAAAAAAATATATTTTTTTCCAAAGTAACTAAAAAAATATTTTTTTCCCCAAAGTAACTAAAAAAATATTTTTTTTTCCAAAGTAACTAAAAAAAAAATTTTTTCCCCAAAGTAACTAAAAAAATATTTTTTTTCCCAAAGTAACTAAAAAAATATTTTTTTTTCCAAAGTAACTAAAAAAATATTTTTTTTTCCAAAGTAACTAAAAAAATATTTTTTTTTCCAAAGTAACTAAAAAAATATTTTTTTTTCCAAAGTAACTAAAAAAATATTTTTTTTCCAAAGTAACTAAAAAAATATATTTTTTTCCAAAGTAACTAAAAAAAAAATTTTTTTTCCAAAGTAACTAAAAAAATATTTTTCTTTCCAAAGTAACTAAAAAAATATTTTTTTTCCCAAAGTAACTAAAAAAATATTTTTTTTTCCAAAGAAACTAAAAAAATATTTTTTTTTCCAAAGTAACTAAAAAAATAATTTTTTTTCCAAAGTAACTAAAAAAATATTTTTTTTTCCAAAGTAACTAAAAATATATTTTTTTTCCAAAGTAACTAAAAAAATATTTTTTTTTCCAAAGTAACTAAAAAAATAATTTTTTTCCAAAGTAACTAAAAAAATATTTTTTTTTCCAAAGTAACTAAAAAAATATTTTTTTTCCAAAGAAACTAAAAATATATTTTTTTTTCCAAAGTAACTAAAAAAAAATTTTTTTTTCCAAAGAAACTAAAAAAAAATTTTTTTTTCCAAAGTAACTAAAAAAATATTTTTTTTTCCAAAGTAACTAAAAAAATATTTTTTTTTCCAAAGAAACTAAAAAAATATTTTTTTTTCCAAAGTAACTAAAAAATTTTTTTTTTTTCCAAAGAAACTAAAAAAATATTTTTTTTTCCAAAGTAACTAAAAAAATATTTTTTTTTCCAAAGAAACTAAAAAAATATTTTTTTTCCCAAAGTAACTAAAAAAAATTTTTTTTTTCCAAAAATTTTTTTTTTTTTCCAAAGTAACTAAAAAACATTTTTTTTTTCCAAAGTAACTAAAAAAATTATTTTTTTTCCAAAGTAACTAAAAAAATATTTTTTTTTCCAAAGTAACTAAAAAAAATTTTTTTTTTCCAAAGTAACTAAAAAAATATATTTTTTCCAAAGTAATTAAAAAAATATTTTTTTTTCCAAAGTAACTAAAAAAATATTTTTTTTTCCAAAGTAACTAAAAAAATATTTTTTTTTCCAAAGTAACTAAAAAAATATTTTTTTTTCCAAAGTAACTAAAAAAATATTTCTTTTTCCAAAGTAACTAAAAAAATATTTTTTTTTCCAAAGTAACTAAAAAAAAAAAATTTTTTCCAAAGTAACTAAAAAAATATTTTTTTTTCCAAAGTAACTAAAAAAATATTTTTTTTCCAAAGTAACTAAAAAAATTATTTTTTTTCCAAAGTAACTAAAAAAAAAATTTTTTCCAAAGAAACTAAAAAAATATTATTTTTTCCAAAGTAACTAAAAAAAATTTTTTTTTTCCAAAGTAACTAAAAAAATTTTTTTTTTCCAAAGTAACTAAAAAAAATTTTTTTTTCCAAAGTAACTAAAAAAATATTTTTTTTTCCAAAGTAACTAAAAAAATATTTTTTTTTCCAAAGTAACTAAAAAAATATTTTTTTTTCCAAAGAAACTAAAAAAATATTTTTTTTTCCAAAGTAACTAAAAAATTTTTTTTTTTCCAAAGAAACTAAAAAAATATTTTTTTTTCCAAAGTAACTAAAAAAATATTTTTTTTCCCAAAGAAACTAAAAACTTTTTTTTTTTTCCAAAGTAACTAAAAAAAAAATTTTTTTTTCCAAAGAAACTAAAAAAATATTTTTTTTTACAAAGTAACTAAAAAAATATTTTTTTTTCCAAAGTAACTAAAAAAATATTTTTTTTCCAAAGTAACTAAAAAAATATTTTTTTTTCCAAAGAAACTAAAAAAATATTTTTTTTTCCAAAGTAACTAAAAAAATATTTTTTTTTCCAAAGAAACTAAAAAAATATTTTTTTTTCCAAATAAACTAAAAAATTTTTTTTTTTCCAAAGAAACTAAAAAAATATATTTTTTTCCAAAGAAACTAAAAAAAAATTTTTTTTTCCAAAGTAACTAAAAAATATTTTTTTTTCCAAAGTAACTAAAAAAATATTTTTTTTTCCAAAGTAACTAAAAAAATATTTTTTTTTCCAAAGTAACTAAAAAAATATTTTTTTTTCCAAAGAAACTAAAAAAATATTTTTTTTTCCAAAGTAACTAAAAAAATATATTTTTTTCCAAAGAAACTAAAAAAATATTTTTTTTTCCAAATAAACTAAAAAAATATTTTTTTTTCCAAAGAAACTAAAAAAATATATTTTTTTTCCAAAGAAACTAAAAAAAATATTTTTTTTCCAAAGTAACTAAAAAAATATTTTTTTTTCCAAAGTAACTAAAAAAATTTTTTTTTTCCAAAGTAACTAAAAAAATATTTTTTTTTTCCAAAGAAACTAAAAAAAGATTTTTTTTTCCAAAGTAACTAAAAAAATATATTTTTTTCCAAAGTAACTAAAAAAATATTTTTTTTCCCCAAAGTAACTAAAAAAATATTTTTTTTTTCCAAAGTAACTAAAAAAAAAATTTTTTCCCCAAAGTAACTAAAAAAATATTTTTTTTTCCCAAAGTAACTAAAAAAATATTTTTTTTTCCAAAGTAACTAAAAAAATATTTTTTTTTCCAAAGTAACTAAAAAAATATTTTTTTTTCCAAAGTAACTAAAAAATATTTTTTTTTCCAAAGTAACTAAAAAAATATTTTTTTTCCAAAGTAACTAAAAAAATATTTTTTTTTCCAAAGTAACTAAAAAAAAAATTTTTTTTCCAAAGTAACTAAAAAAATATTTTTCTTTCCAAAGTAACTAAAAAAATATTTTTTTTCCCAAAGTAACTAAAAAAATATTTTTTTTTCCAAAGAAACTAAAAAAATATTTTTTTTTCCAAAGTAACTAAAAAAATAATTTTTTTTCCAAAGTAACTAAAAAAATATTTTTTTTTCCAAAGTAACTAAAAATATTTTTTTTTCCAAAGTAACTAAAAAAATATTTTTTTTTTCCAAAGTAACTAAAAAAATAATTTTTTTCCAAAGTAACTAAAAAAATATTTTTTTTTCCAAAGTAACTAAAAAAATATTTTTTTTCCAAAGAAACTAAAAATATATTTTTTTTTCCAAAGTAACTAAAAAAAAAATTTTTTTTCCAAAGAAACTAAAAAAAAATTTTTTTTTCCAAAGTAACTAAAAAAATATTTTTTTTTCCAAAGAAACTAAAAAAATATTTTTTTTTCCAAAGTAACTAAAATTTTTTTTTTTTTCCAAAGAAACTAAAAAAATATTTTTTTTTCCAAAGTAACTAAAAAAATATTTTTTTTTCCAAAGAAACTAAAAAAATATTTTATTTCCCAAAGTAACTAAAAAAAAATTTTTTTTCCAAAAAAAATTTTTTTTTTCCAAAGTAACTAAAAAACATTTTTTTTTCCAAAGTAACTAAAAAAATTATTTTTTTTCCAAAGTAACTAAAAAAATATTTTTTTTTCCAAAGTAACTAAAAAAATATTTTTTTTTCCAAAGTAACTAAAAAAATATTTTTTTTCCAAAGTAATTAAAAAATATTTTTTTTTCCAAAGTAACTAAAAAAATATTTTTTTTTCCAAAGTAACTAAAAAAATATTTTTTTTTTCCAAAGTAACTAAAAAAATATATTTTTTTTCCAAAGTAACTAAAAAATATTTTTTTTTCCAAAGTAACTAAAAAAATATTTTTTTTTCCAAAGTAACTAAAAAAATTATTTTTTTTCCAAAGTAACTAAAAAAAAAATTTTTTCCAAAGAAACTAAAAAAATATTATTTTTTCCAAAGTAACTAAAAAAAATTTTTTTTTTCCAAAGTAACTAAAAAAATTTTTTTTTTCCAAAGTAACTAAAAAAAATTTTTTTTTCCAAAGTAACTAAAAAATATCTTTTTTCCAAAGTAATTAAAAATTTATTTTTTTTCCAAAGTAACTAAAAAAATATATTTTTTTCCAAAGTAACTAAAAAAATATTTTTTTTTCCAAAGTAACTAAAAAAATATATTTTTTTTCCAAAGTAACTAAAAAAATATTTTTTTTCCCAAAGAAACTAAAAAAATATTTTTTTTTCCAAAGTAACTAAAAAAATATTTTGTTTCCAAAGTAACTAAAAAAATATTTTTTTTCCAAAGTAACTAAAAAAATATTTTTTTTCCAAAGTAATTAAAAATTTATTTTTTTTCCAAAGTAACTAAAAAAATAATTTTTTTTCCAAAGTAACTAAAAAATATTTTTTTTTCCAAAGTAACTAAAAAAAAATATTTTTTTCCAAAGTAACTAAAAAAAATATTTTTTTTTCCAAAGTAACTAAAAAAATATTTTTTTTCCCAAAGAAACTAAAAAAATATTTTTTTTTCCAAAGTAACTAAAAAAATATTTTTTTTTCCAAAGTAACTAAAAAATATTTTTTTTTCCAAAGTAACTAAAAAAATATTTTTTTTTCCAAAGTAACTAAAAAAATATTTTTTTTTCCAAAGTAACTAAAAAAATATTTTTTTTCCAAAGTAACTAAAAAAATATTTTTTTTTCCAAAGTAACTAAAAAAATATATTTTTTTCCAAAGTAACTAAAAAAATATTTTTTTTTCCAAAGTAACTAAAAAAATATTTTTTTTTCCAAAGTAACTAAAAAAATATTTTTTTTTCCAAAGTAACTAAAAAAAAATTTTTTTTCCAAAGTAACTAAAAAAATATTTTTTTTTCCAAAGTAACTAAAAAAATATTTTTTTTCCAAAGAAACTAAAAAAATATTTTTTTTCCAAAGTAACTAAAAAAAAATTTTTTTTTCCAAAGAAACAAAAAAAAATTTTTTTTTTCCAAAGTAACTAAAAAAATTTTTTTTTACTAAAAAAATTATTTTTTTTCCAAAGTAACAAAAAAAAT